>NC_084987.1:23632505-23758461 GCF_963691925.1 Scomber scombrus
AGAAAATGTGAGAAAAATACAGTGTAAATATGAGATAAATATACCAAATACAATATATAAAACATATATAAACATATATTAACTATATTTCTTCTAAACATATTTATTAGCACTGTTTCCCACAATGCATCTGTGTAGTTTTAGCGCTATTATGGAGTTACACATGGTGACGCAATGTCTGAGTTTAGTAGGTATAAAGCTCATGAGATTTCTCGCTAAGGACGCCGCTGGGCAATGGTGGAAGTGTAACCATATGCACGGGGGAAAAAAACATCTGGAAGGGACACATCTCTCCACTGCAGAATGATGCGTCTGAATGTAACGAAATTTAGCACTGCTTGATTTGACGTGAATCAATACTCGGTAGTACCAGCGTAATTTGGTCGGTACCATTAAAAGTACTGACTTCAGTACCCAACCCTTATCTTGAGAGCTTACTTTGTTGATTTGAATTATTACGTAGTTTAAAGTGAGTGAGGATTGTTACAAAGGGACACCGTGGCCACCAACTTCCAGATGCTTTCCTGTAATTAGCAGACTTTCCTGGCACTCCATTGGTAAACTACATGACTGTGTTCTTCTTCTTTGAAATCTCTCTGTGATGTCTGGTGCCACCAGTGACCGGACACACCACATGCTTGCATCTGTAACTCAGCATCAGGGCTGAGTATTGATCAGTTTTCCCCTGACTGTTATTGTATATGTCACTGATGACGTTGATAATCTGTCCCTCTCATAGTATGCCTGGGTTAATACTGGGTTGTGTGCCACTACTTTTGCATTTCCAAGAGTTCTCGCATTTAGAGCTGTGTTTGTCAAGCTGTCTTGGCCTTTATTGTTTGTCTTCTCTTTCCTGTTTGGTGGTTAGGGAGCCACGTCATTATGTCATATCTTTGTCGTTTGAAACAGGAAAACCGGTTCCAAATTAAGCATTGACCCAGAACCAGCACTGGAACAGGCCAACAACATTCTGAAAGATGTGACTCACCCCCTGTCATTACCTGTTCTCTCTCTGACCCCACCATTGTGTCCTGAACTGTATTGAAAATCTTTTTTTTTATTGATTTGGGATGGTTGTGTACATGTGTGTGTTTGTGTATTTATTACTGTCTATTTTTTTTTTTTTAGAATGAGCCATGTATATCTACATATGGAGCAGGTCCTGTTCCACAGAGCTTGCCATATTTCTACAGTAGCGCAGAACAGACAAATCAAACACTGGCTCTAAAGGACTTTCACATTTTTATGAATTTGTGGCCACCGTAGAGTTTCTTATATGCTTGGAGGGGGGTATTCAGTTTGATGCAATCTGCAACCTCACATGCTAGATGCCACTAAATCCTGCACACTGCTCCTTTAATACTACATAAAAGAATAAATAAATACAAAAATCATCATTTCCAGCTTTTTCTGCACAAAAAATAACAAATTGAAGCTGCAAAGAATGAGAATGATTCAGTTATTTCCTTTGCATCATTGTTCCTACCGATCTCCAGCTGTGATGGCTCCTAGTTTTTCCTCTCCGGGTTGTGGGGGTGAAGGGTCATCCAGGATTCTTTGATCTGGTACTCGATCTCCCTGGAAGACAGCAGCCGGCCGGCTGGTACACCCACAAACGAAAATAGCGGCCTTTGTGGTACACGGCCACAAATTCGCTGTCCTGCCAGTGCTGGAGCACATCTGAGGAGGAAATGGATGTTTTGATTCATGCGCACACAGTTTTGTTTGGGTGATGTGTTTTTGTTTTGTTTCTATCTTTTTACACAAGATGTCAGCGAACAGAATTGAATCTTGTGTTTTTTGCATGTGAGTATCAGTGTGTGTGTCTCTGTGTGTGTGTCGTTACCGTCTCCTCTCCTGGTGTGTGCGCGTTGTGTTGAACATCCTCTCACACTGAGCCGCACACAGAGGGATGACGGTACCTGGAACACGACTCTGACACACAGAGAAACACATAAATAAATTGATTGATCTCCATTGTTTATTACGACATCACCACATTTCAATGCTGGTTTCACTTTCATGGCGTCTTTCCAGACCAGAAAAGAAAGTACTAATGCATAAAACAAGTATTACGACAAGTTCAGAATGTTCCTTTAATCTAACAAATAATAACTAAGGATTATTTTGACTCTTTAGTTGTACAAGTACAATTATAATTTTTTTTGACACATTAGCAGCTAAGAGGCTATTCATGTCACATTGGCTAAGCAAGTAGTGTCTATTCCTCACTGTGCATGTCCTGAGTGGAGACTGCAGTAGTTTTTTTACAAACTCTGATGAGCACTTGAAATTGAAAGTGGATAACTATGTCCAGCCATTTGGAAAATTCCTGAACAGAAGGAAAAGTACAACTCAACACACCCTCCTGGCAAACATGCCTTCCTCCAAAAACATGATACCACCAAAAAAAAACAAAATCAATCCATCATCTCTGTGGAAAGGAAATATATAAAGTGAGTGTTCGCACCGGTTTGAGTTCCTCGCGGTTGACTTTGCGACGGTAAAGCAACAGAGCAGTAATGGTGTTGCCTGCTCTGGCTGCCTGCACAGATGTCGGGGTCACATACAAAAAGTCCTGCAAAGGAAACACACAGACACAGAGTGTCATATAAAGCATTGACAAACAAACTTGCGAATGGATTTAAGGACGTGTAAACTATCATGGAATTCAAATATTGCATCATACTATTATCTTAATGTGAACAAGAGGTCTTAAGGGAGGAAAGAGTGTCAAAGGACTGTTGAAACAAAGCAGTGAAAGGACAACAACTTTAACCGAGTGATAAGTGGGTGACGTAAATAGATCAACATTAAGAGGAGTGATTCCATCCGTTTTGGTTTGACCATATCTCCATGAATCTTGATGTGAAACATTTCAAAAGAACTGTAGCAAAGAAAAAGGCAGCTGGTTACCATGCCGTAGTAGTTACTGTTGACCATGATTGGACCTCGGCCCCTCAGGTAGATGAATTCTTCCCACCAGTCACTGACCTGGAGAGAAAAAACAGGACATTCAAGTTTAGACTTTTAAAAACACAGACTGTTTATAGGCTTTCCCAGGATTAACTGTTTAATATCAAGTATGAATAGTAAAGAAGCATTTATTATGCTGCAGATAATCCTTTGATATTTCGCAATCTATTTATTACTGGCCTGTTTGGGAAGCATGCTTTTCTACTGTTTTTATTCTACCTCTGCACGCTAATCTACCTGGCTGAGCTCTTTTTGATAGTGTTGTGTGTTTCTAAGCAGCACAGGTCATGGTAAACATTACATTAACTTTTCACAGCTTTTTTTCTTTTTTCTTTTTGGACCTTTTCCATTTGGTTTCAGCCTCTTCAAGCTGAAACATGACAAGAAACAAGTCTTTTTACTGCCAGCGAGGATGACGCTGGTGCACGGTATTTCCTGAGCAGGAGGAGTGTCTCCCACACGGTGAAGAACCGAAACCGACAGTTGACTTTAACTCACGGCTTGTTTAATCAAAGGCGCCTCAAACTTGAACACAACATGGGGGGCATGTGTAGACAAGAGAAATGTTGTGGACTGGCTACAGTTTAAATAATAACAGATGAAAACTTTGTGGCTCACAAGATGCCTTTTAAATAGGTCATTGAAGGAATGTGTAGCAGCAGTTGTTTCCTGTGATATTAGTTCAAACCGGGACTCCAGCCTGTTATTTTACCTGCTTCCAACCAATTTAGTATAACTGGCTGCGTCTATGAAAAAAAGAACTGGGTTTGGAAAAGTGCCCAGTGGTGTTGTTATCCAGACCTGGGACCTACTACTGACGGTCAGGTCAAATGTCTTCTCAAATGTACTAGGCCGTGTGTTTGTTTGTGTGTGTGTGTGTGTGTGTGTGTGTGTGTGTGTGTGTGTGTGTGTGTGTGTGTGTGTGTGTGTGTGTGTGTGTGTTTATGTGTGTGTGTGTGTGTGTGTGTGTGTGTGCGTGTGTACATATTTGTGTCAGTGTGTGAGTATACTTACATAGTTGGTGGCCCACAGAGCTTTAAGTTTAAGATAGCGCTGCAGGCGGTTTCCCAAATTAGACTCGAACTCGTTGGCCAGTTCAGTCATCCGTTTAAAGCCTGGTTCAGTCAACAGGGGGCGCACTGACTCCAGGTACTGACAGAGAAAGAAACAGAGAAACAGTGAAAGTCTGGCTCTGCATTTTATGAGTCTATTAAATCAAAATTTTTTTAATGTCCAACATGTATAAATGTGTTAATTTGAATGAGGTGCTACATTTTGTTCACACAGTCGGGTGTGCTAAAGCTAAAAAGCTGTTTTAAAACATGTAGCATTATATATACTGTGTGTATATACAGTATATAAGCATGTGTGGACATCTGTTAATGTGTGTAATATTTACCCTGTTCAGTGTGTCTTTGATGGCAGGAACGGGCAGGTGAGGTAGAGAGGTTTGATAGCTGTACAGCAGAGGCTTCCTGCTTGACAATAACCTCAACAGAGTCTGAAAGGAACATCGATTTATGACATTTTAAAATATGACAGACATTGAAAGTTTCCACATATTTTATAGAAAGTATAAAAGTGACAATAAAATGGTCATAAGACTATCAGAATCATAGTCCTAGTTCTTTATCCACCATTTGTACAATCCTTGCACAAATCCTGTCCACCACGTCCAGGGAGGTTGACTACAGTGCCACGGGCAGGAAACTTCTTGATAACATTGTATACAGTGAACACAGGAACATTCAGATCAGTCTGGAGATGGACCTGTTGCCTTAAGATTGTCCGTGTTTTTCCACAACTTTGGCTCTCAAATCCTCAGACAACCCTCTGCTTCTTTTCTCCATGCTCAGTGTAGTACACACAACACAAAGGTTGACTCAACTTTTCTCCATTTTAACTGGTTGGAAGTGTGATTTCTATATTGCAAGCACCTGTTACTTGCCACAGGTGAGTTTAAATATAAAATACAGCCGCATCACATGCTTGAAATACAACTATGTCTATTCAATTTTGACAAGGTGGCAATCATTTTGTCCAGTCCATTTTTTGAGTTCTGTGTGAAATTTTATCAGGTTTGACTTGTTTTCTCAGTTTTTTTCTGTTGTTCCAATGCAAACAAAAGAAATAAACATGTGAATACCAAAGCGTTTGTAATTGCAACAATTTATCAGTGGTAAGTGGTGCATTATCTGACAGAAGTGCAGGGATACCGATACTTTTGGTCATGGCTGTATGTGGCACATTTTGCAGAAGGGACCCTAAACAACCTATGCAGAGCGGCCACAGGAGGGAGCTGTGGTACCGAGCAGTAATTGTGTCTTACCACCCAGACTTTGGTGGTGTTGGAGACTCGGCCGTGCAGCTCAAACATCCATCTGTGGTAGGAGAGCAGTAGCTTGAGGCAGAACCTCAGGGCGAGGATGAGGGAGAGCCACAGCAGAGTGCTGAAGACCAGTGCAGACAGCATGGTCTGACCCTGGGTGCTGAGTGAGTAATGGAGACTGGAAGGAAAGGAGAGAGAGAGAGAGAAGGAATGTGCAGTTACTTGAAGTGGAAACAATAGTATATCTGGAAAGGTCAAAACACCAAATCTAGCACTTCTTAAGACCTTTTTTATATAACCCAGAGAACTAAATAAACCAAATAAACATTTAGGAAACCAAATTATTTCTGACTGAAGAACATTCAAAAACCAGAAACTTCATTCTCCACAAGAAAGACATCCAATTAAAAAACATGTATATTAAAAAGATAAATAAATAAATCTGATATGCAAAAAGTATTACATTTACTATATTAATTGGAGCTTTGAATATCCTGTAGAGCAGACTACAGACACCAGCGATATCCTTAACGACAATAAACACTATGATGGTCTAATAGTGACATCTGCTGGATAGAAGCAGAAGTTCAATAAAATGAGACTAATTAAATGACTGAAAATAAAGTTAATATGAAATGCATTCAGAATGGAACAGACTGAAGATGAAAAATAATTGCCATGAATTCAACAAAAAATTAACAAAAATGTGACTCTATGAAAAGCATTAATATAGTTTCTGCTACTTATTGAGTATTAAACATCATAGTGAGTGTTATGTGAACTCTGTATGGATCGATTACATTTTTTTGTGTCCATGTGGTTTAGTCAAATTTAAAGGGATTAAATTGTGAAAGTAAATGTGTGAATAACTTGCACATTTTAGTTTTGTGGACCCAGCATAACATTTCTGCTTTTAATCCACTTTGAGAGAATATATTAGAGGATTATGGTAAAAATGTCTAAGTGGTGTAACCATACATACAAAACTAGTTTGGCATGATGTTACATTATAACTTTTTATATTAAATAAAGGTAATGGAATACAATTGTTATAAATATTATATTTAATAAGGGGAATCATGTAAATCAGGAACCATATACATTTTTTTAAAATGTAATTATTAAAGTAATTTAAAGTAATTATTTGTACACCTATATACACTGTAGGTGGATATAATATTTAATATGTATCATTCTTTTGTGGTTACACCATTTGCCATTTTCAGGAGCATTCAGTCTTACTTTTGGTTAGTGAAAAATGGTGCAAATGTCATTTCAAATTAAATAAAACCAACAAAAATACAAAATGTACATTTTAACAAGCCTGATGCTGCTTTTAAAATTATTTAAGATATTTTTGAATTGTTCATCTTGCCAACCCTTATTTGTCACTGACCCAAATACTAAACAACAACTAGACTTCAGCTCCAGTTGATTAATGGGTGAAACAGACCTGACCGTGACTTTAATGGACTTACAAAAATGGACGATGATTAAACAGTTTATCTTTCTCCTGTGCTAAGTGGTCATGGTTTACATGCTACACTACAATCCACTCTGAAGTGTCCAAACAACCCAAAGTAGTGTCATTAATTTGAAATAAAAATTCACACGTCTAGTTGTTGAGTTCCTGCTCTTGGTTGACCTTCTAACTTTGTTATTTTGTTATTTTCAGCTGTCAAGTATTTCGGAAATTTAGTTAGAGTGAAAGCCACAGTTTTAAGTCACCATCATCTCCATCTAATCCGTTATTTTTATACAGGATAGCACATGCTGTAACCTGCTGCTAATATATTACATGTTATATAACTTACATATAATGTACAGGGTGTGATCATGTATTGTATTTGATAAATGTGCATATGATTCAACATGAGTCATGACTCATTTCTGAATGAATACTATCAAGGTGGAATGCGGCAGGTGTGTGTGTGTGTGAGTCAGTGATGTTAAGTATCTAAAGTGACAGTTAGTGAATAGACTGGCAGGGATGTAGTTCAAAGTTCACATGCAGGCACCAAATCCGCCCTGCTGTATTATAATCCATCAGCTTTATATATGCAAACAAGTTCTGTTTGCTTAGATCAAACAAACTGTTGGAAACAAGTAGATGTCAATTAGTATAATTACTGCCTGTAACACTGCCAGATATCCATACCCAGAATCCCTTGTGTTGGTTTCGATACCACATGTTTTGTTTACAATGTGAAATCATCCAATTGGTGCATATTCTGCTGCTTTCAATTAGCAATTCTTTCAGAAATGTGACTAAATAATGGCTTTGCATTGCTAATCCACACAACAGCAATACAAATAAATATGAAGCCGTAAATATTGAAGTCCACTACGGAGCAACTTCCAACTTGACAGGTGAAAAAAGAAAAGAACAATCTTTTATCATCTGTCATCAGAAGTCTGTGTGTGTGTGTGTGTGTGTGTGTGTGTCTGTACCTTAGAGGCAGGTGTTGCTGTATCTTAGCAATGAGCCCCATGCTGGGATCCGAGCGCATGTACATGGTGGCCAGGATCGCTATGACGACAAAGAGCCATGAGGAGGGGCTGGCGGGGTACACTCCTTTAATCACTCGGTTCTGTTTGAGAAGAAAAACAAGCACTGGATGAATATAATGAGACAGTGAGTTATGAGCATGTCGGGTTAATTACTCAAACCCAAAGATGTCGGGCTGCATTTCTATCTCTCTAAACCAAAGCTCAAATGTAGGACTAGAATTGAAAAAACATATTTGTGGGCCTGAACAATGTCTGGCCTCGCAGCAGTTACTCGCATGTACAGAGACTTGAGAAACGTCCTGTTTTTAAGCACAACAACAACAACAACAATACCACACAACTGCGCATGCACATATTAACAGCTGTGTGTTTGTCACCTGCATGTCAGAACATGTCAGGAAATGCTAATTATAAAGGTATACTGAAGGGAGTCCCCACCATGTAATAAGGCATGTTTACATCCAGCCCCAAACTGCACACTAATTAAATCCTAACACTTTATGTTCTATATACTTCCTTATACTTAATATAATTCCATAATATTCTATACATTATATACATATTCCTTATACTTAATATTCTATATACTTCCTTATGCTTACTACTTTTTTACTTAATACTTAATATTCTATCCTTATATACTTACTTACTTAATACTTTATATACTTACTTATACTTCATATACTTATTTCCTTAATACTTAGTTAACAATACTTACTTAATACTTACACTTACTATTCTATCCTTATACTTAATATACTTATTTATGTAATACTTACCTGATAATACTTACTTAATACTCATATTTAGTATTCTATATTCTTCCTTATACTTAATATACTTACTACTGACTAACTTAATACTTATGCTTAGTATATTTTTTAATTATGTATTTAATTAATACACTTCCTACTTACTTAATAATACTTTATATACTTTATACCTATACTTAATATCATACATACTTCCTCATACTTAATATATTTACTTAATACTTACACTTAATATTCTATATACTTCCTTATACGTAATATACTTCTTACTTACTTACTTAAAACGTACTTAATATTTATACTTACTTCTTACAGTACTTACTACTTTCGTAATAATACATTATACTTAATATTCTATTTATGTTCTGCAGATTTTATGATGTTTGATGCACTTTTTGTTTTTTATGTGTGTCTGTAAGGTGTCCTTGAGTACTTTGAAAGGCAGTCTATGAATAAAATGCATTGTTATTATTATTGTTGTTGTTGTTATTAGTAGTATTATTATCATTACTATTATTATTATTACACATCTCCTCAAATTTGTAACATATACACAAAGTGTCACATGTCAATATAGCCATAAAACTAAAGCATTTGTCCCTCTCAGTATAGTGGGTGTTTTATGTTGCTCAGATGATAAAATCCTTCAAAACAGACTTGGACTTGACTGAATGTGAGTCTGACCAAATTCCATAGTAGCTGAGATGGACTAAGTAATGACGTGTTTTTTATGTATCCCGTTACTCATGACGATATAAACAAAAACAAAATAACACATAACCAAACATGCAATAGACACTGACAGCTGTTCTTTTTTTTTCTTTTCTTCTTTGGCTGTGGATGTGTGGAGCTGTGCTATGAGCACTGTGACTCAGTAGAACTCACAACTGTCAGCACTGTTCTAAACCTAATTGTCAGCCATCAAAAACAATTAACAGCTGTCTACATAGTGAAGTGGTGAAATGACACAACAGAAATAGAAGTCATAAAAGACAAATGTAGCTCTGTGAAGCGGATTGTCAGTCACAGACTTCAAGATCAGATATTTGCAACATGACCTGAATTTAAGCTGGACAGCGTCAGGCTCCCTAAATGACTACAATCCATCAAACGTTATTTATGTAGCAGCTTTCATACAGGTTAATGTAGTCCAAAATACTTCGCAGTTGATTGACAAGCTGATAATGAGACAGAACAAGTGTAGACCAAGAACAACAATGGAGGAGCTATAATAAAAATATAAAATAAAAAAGTAAATTGAAATAAAAGAGATAAAGTTTAATCTAAAGTCTATAAATTTAAACTAAAACAGATTTTAAAAGAGATTAAAAAGACAAAAGAAACAGACGAATAAAATTGATAAAAAGATAATATATGCAAATAGGCATTAACAGTAATAATAAAATGACAAAATAAAGTAGAGTGAAATTTTAAAACATCAAAACAAATAGCATAAAACGAATATAACCATTCTTAATCAAAGTCAGTCAGTCAGTCACACACACACACACACACACTTCGCTCACCCTTATGCGGCTGATGCGTTTCTTCCACGATCGCACTCCCGACAGGTAGATCTGGTTCAGGGCCTGGTAGGACAGCTGTAGGTCGATGCCGTCTGGTGTTATGGTGAACTGGAACGCCACAGCCTGATGGGCCTCCGCCATCGCTACGGTAACACAAAAAGTGGACAAAAAAAATTCAAACGCCAATATCACCACATGATGTCCTTACATGACTTCACTGGGACGACGGGGTGTTATAATATCTGGATTTCATTGTTAGATTCGTGAAATAAAGTGTGTGTAGCAGCTGGTTTTAGGAGCCAGCGGGTAGCTCAGTGTGTTTGTTGGCTCTCTCTGGTTTGAACACAATAATTCAGTAATTTAATGTGTCAGTGGAATGTTGTTGTCTCGCCAAATGCTGCTGCAGCACCAATAGTACTGGGTAAAAACTGCTCATGGCACGCTGATCTACTGTGTGAGGTGATAAACAGGGTGAAGCTCTCAGTACAGTCAGTTTCTAACAAATAATGACAAATAAATGTCCACTGGTTTTGTTTTTATTTTGTTGTTACAGGACCTAAATATTAGTTGCAGTTTACCTGGAAACAGTTAAATCACACCTTAAAAAGGTGAGTATTATCCATGCTGTCTATACAACAAGCAGAGGGATTTTCATTGTTACTCAGTCAGTCAGACAGTTAAACAGTCAGTCTGACAGTTAAACAGTCAGTCAGTCAGACCTTCAGTCAGCCAGTAAGTCAGTCTGGTTTACTGTTGTGGTCAAACCAAGAGTATACACCAGGTTGTGTAAACAGCCAGTAGTTCTTACACTGTTGTACCTGAAGAAATAAAGAATTGATGTCTTCACCATGCCAATAAATGTCCTTATACTGCTGACAGCAGTTGTGCATGTCCCATCAAGTGAATTATTCCTCTATTAGAGAGGTGACAATACTGTACATTTGTAATGGTCAAACTACTAGAAAGTAGCAGGTTGATTTAGTTTATGAAGATGAAATGAGTAACTGTGCAGCTCAGGAACAGAGTTGACATATCACGGTGCCTTGCTTGGGCAGGCAGTTGCTGTGCAACTGCCAGTGTCTTTCTGGCATTATAAATTATTTATAACTAACGAGCTGCCAACCGTGGAATCACAGTGGCAGCTAAGCAACAAGTGAGCAGATTTTATATAATCAGTGGCAGCAAAATGCAAAGATATGGTGAGGCTGCACTGTCTTTTAAAGAACTGATAGTTAAAGGACATCCAAAGGTCTCAAAACTGTGTCTGCAGAGGAATTGCCTTCTTAATGGCCAGCTAGGAATTTTTCACAGAGTACACCTTGACATATGACAGTAACAACAAATTACAGTGAAAAATGACATTAACAATGGCTGAATTCCATTTAGCTGATTTAGTTTCAGGGTGCTGTCACACTGTAATCACTTACTGGGACACTTGAATAGAACATTGCTAATGTTATTGGTAACACCTGTAATTTTCCTACTATGACAAGTCAAACTGTCTGCTGTGAAGAATAAATATTACTGCAAGTTGACTTACACATCCTGACTCATACCACTGACTGCGACTATGTACAGTAGATATGTTACAGAATTATTTAGGAGTGGTCACAACATTCAAATCTAAAGACAGATATTTCTATAGCATGGTGACACTCAGATTATTCTGCTGTGGTTAGTTCTGTTCTTCCAACTGAGAAAGTCCAAACACCTGAACAATCAGCACGTAATGCCCGTTAAACAAAACATGTTATCAATGTAGCGTGCCAGAGAACAGCAGGGCGTAGTGGGAAAAGCATTACATCATGGCCACAGCAGATTCTGGTTTGCTTTAAGGTGTGGATTAACTTTTAGTCAGACACATATGATGCAGTTGTTTGTGTGCTCCTTTGACTTAACATCCATTACAATTTAGGGCTGCAACTAACGACCATTTTGAGAGTCGACTAGTCATCGATTACTGAAACGATTAATCAACTAATCGGATCAGTGGTGGTTCTAGCTTGTAAGGCTCCCGGGTGAACTCCCCTTCAGCGCCATCCATATAGATCGATAGATAGAAATAACCATAAAGACTGATTTTTACATTATTCTTAATGATTTTACTCACAACCCAGAAAAAATACAACAATGTGTCTGTGAAACTACATATTCACAGTATGAACTGTGGTTTATTTGGTGTGACTGATTTTAATGTTTGCATCATTAGGCTACCATACAAAATTATGTGTGCTAGACAACCTACTGCTGCTCCTCTCCTACTTCTGACTGAGATCTCAGCAGGTAGAAGCTGTTAGTTCATAAAGTAGATGTAGGGCGCTCAGTGTTACAAGGTAAACTGATCCACACAGTGACATTATATCATTGACATAAATGAGCGATAGAAAACTGATTGTTTTTTTTGTGCGTGTGTGCGCTCCGTGCTGCCCCCCGTAAGATGCTGGCTGCCCATACTGCCACTGAATCGGATGAATTACTACAGCACCACAGTGTTATATCAAGGTTTCCCAAGGATTTTTGAGACAAAGGTGACAATATCTGGAGAACATGTGGTGCGCGGTGTGCACAGTCTCCCGCAGGAGAGTCCGGGGAAGTCATCACTGTCCAACACACAGAGGACGCAGCGTTGCTGAGGTGAGACAGACTGAGCACCGAGTTATTTTCTTCACCTCAGAGTTGGGTTAAGTTGTTTAATGCTGCAGTGTGTGTTTTTCAGCTGCTTTTGTTTGTTACTGCTGGAGTTCACCACTCCGCAAAGCACGAAAAAACATGCCTGATGACGTAACCGACAATTAAATTCGTCGGCGACTAATTTTGTCATCGATTTTTGAAACAGTAGTCATAGATAGTCATCCCTACGATAATGTCGAAATATCGATATCGAGGTACTTGGTCAAAAATATTGTGATATTTGATTCTACCCATATTGCCCAGCCCTAATGTAAACAATGTGTTTTGGTGACTAACACTGAATGTAAACAGAAATCTCCACAGAGTATCTTTAAAGACAGTTTCAGAAGTAAACTCGCTCACCAGCTACATGCTGCTCACTTCAATTTAACTTATGTTCTTGGAACTGCTGAAAGCCTTCAGATGTGTCACAGTGAGTTTGTCTGCTACTAGAAAAAAGTGAGACAAGACGTTTTTGGCCATTAAACAATTTTTGTAACTAATAAACTGGATCATTTTTACCAATAGGTCATTTTAAAGCTTCCATACAGACGGGTGTATAACAACTTATACTCTGTCGTCATCTTTGTTGTTATTTTAAGGCGTTTGTACATTTAGACTGATTACACTGTTGATCCTGCATATTGTACACAGATGCTAATCCAAGCATTAATGTCACAGACGACTAAAGGAAACTGAAAATGTTCACATTTGAGAAGCTGGAGTGAGAGACCTTGAACGTTCTTTTTTCTGAAAAATGACTCAAAACATTTAATTGATTATCACAATACTTAACAACTATTACATTATTTGACAATTAACCAATTAATAGATTATTCATTGCAGCTGTAGTTCAAAATATATCTTAACAAGCCTGTAGGTGACATCACTGATATAGCTTCCATGTTATTTTCAGCAGGGGTCACTTTTGCATCTTTTAAATGTCTGATGTGAGTTTAGGGGGTATTACTGCATGTTTGGTTCATCTGATGCAATTCTTACATAATCTATTGCCTGCAAAAAAGAAGCTTAATTCTACTGGCTACACAACTCAAAAAAAACATATCTGTCAAGGCCAAATTGCTCTGTTTCTCCTTTCAGTAGTTTTTGACGGTGTACGTATGTGTGTGTGCATGTGTGTGACAAGAGACATTAGACAGGAAAGATCAGTAGCAGTAGCACAGCCTGTTGCAGATGAATGAGGAAGACTGAACACACTGAACGATGACATGACAACTATACAGTTACATGTATTGAAAGTAGGTCAACATGCAATCCCTCTGAGAACATGTAAGAGTGTGTGTGCTGGTATGTGTGTCGGTATGTGCGTTACCTACAAGCGCACACTCTGTCATCTCTTCCCTGCCTCTCTCTCACCAACCCAGTGACTGATTACTGCATATTTCTCACTTTGCTGCTTGTTCTCTTTGCGTGTTTGTGTGTGTGTGACTTAATAAGAAAGAGGAAGACAGTGAGCAAGAATGAATGTAGGAGAGAAAATAGCTCTCAGTTTGCTGCATGGTTGATGCTGAGTTTCTGTGTACTTAGGAGGAGATCCAAATCATTTACATTCATTATACTTATCACTTACCCTAAACTCTGTGTAAACTGTGAACATTTATCTTTGCTAAAACTGACATTTTTTTTAATCTAGACTACTACATCGAAGAGCAAAGATTAGCAAAAGGAACATCACTTAGTAAAAAAATCTCCACTTGTGTACCAGTTTTTCCCTCACTCAAGTACTTCAGGAAGGGTTTAAATTAAAGTACAGTGCTGTATATCATAGAGCATTCCTTGCCTGTTATTACAATACTAACCATCATGACACATCTCATGTTAATCTATCCCCAGTTTGAGTCTCTCATTTATCACCATTCCACTCCAGCCACAGAGTAAAGCAGCAGATTTTCCTACAAACACATGCACAAAAACTCAGGTTGTTTAACAGCAATTACTACTGCACACAACAATAGAGATTCTTAAACCCGTCTTTCAAGATGTGACAAAAGAGGCACACCGCAGAAAACAGGTTCAAAATGTCTTTTACGGTGCAGTAAAGGGTGCAATTTTCTCTCCAGATGTTATGCAGAGTCTTTGAGGACCTTCAGACACTCTAGGGCTTTCAAACATAACCTGAGGAAAATATGATGCTGATATAGGTGACTCACTTGAGAAGCACAAACCAGGGCCTTTTCCCGAATCAGGCAGTTACCAGTTATTGATTTTAGCTGGAAATATTGTGTTTCAAAGGAGGACGTTGATTTCTGTGGGTCTGGTCGGCAATTGTTAACATCACCTCCAAAATAAACCAGTAAAACCCCAAACATGTTTAAATCAATTCATCCTTGCACTAGTTTTATCTTATTTACAGTTTACGTACGTTTTTGTATATGTATCTTCTTTTTTTTTTTTTTTTTTTTTTTTTTTTTACAGTACCAGTACTTGGACATACAGGTACTGTATATGTAAAGGTATGTATCTATTTTTTTCACCCACTTGCTTTACATAGCAGGGATGTCTTTTTAATGATCTTTGTTAAGTTGGTTATTCAGCATGTTTGAAAATTCTGTCATGTAGTAGAATCTGGTAATGCTAGATGTTGGTGTTTGATTCAAAATTGTCAAGAAAAATTTGACGGACAGGTTTTACCCACCAGAGCACATTGCCCAACACACACACAAACACACACATTTGTCTTGCCTTATCCTTGTTACCTTATATTTTTGTGAGGACACTCCTTGACATAATGCATTCCCAAGCCCCTGACCTTAACCATTACAACTAAATGCCAAAACCCAACTATAATCTGAACCCTAAAACTAAGTCTTGACCCTCAACTTGCTCTTTGAAGTTGTGAGGAACGGCCAATATGTCCTCACATTACAGAAACGTCCTCATAACACAGAAATGTCCTCATAATGCAAATGTGTCCTCACAAGGCTCATTTTCAAACCTGGTTCTCTTAAAGTTATATAAACACACACACATACACACACTCAACTACGTTTTGTGAAGCTGTCCTTTTTAGGAAATTGCATTAACTTTCATTCATTGTGGATAGCCTAATCAAACCCTAATCCTAGCTTTAATCTAACCTAAATTCACACCTTACCACTAACCTCAACCATGACCTCAGACATTATGCTTTGCCTGTTTAGGATTAAGCTTTGGTCCCCGTAAGGATTTCTGGTCCTGTGGTAACAAAAAGATACACACAAGCAAATTCTACACAAACTAAACACATAATTGCTAGACTAATGTTTTATGTAATGTCGAATACATAGTCTTTTGTTTAGAGGAAGGAAGTTCCAAGGAAGATCAACTCGTACCTTGGCTATATTTATCGGTTTGGTTTAGTTGTCGCTAAGTAACGTAAATCAGCTCAAAATATTTGGAGAACATCTTAACTCATGTATCCTGTGATGTGAAACCTTTTCCAGGAATGGCATGCAAATTCCTTTTGACTTCCCGTATAGTTAGATAAGAGATGTGAGGGTTGATCCAATGCAGCCTACAGGTTATCATTTGAATAAGTCTAAATGGCTTTGAAATTGAGCGGAAGTAACATTATAAACAGAAAAGTAACACATGATGCCCACAACGATAAGATGATACACTTCTCAAGTCAGTGTGTGTATCCTGGCTAGGAGGAGTCTTAATGTCGCTGTGCCCAAACCAGTTTAGTAACTGCAATGCAACCACGCTGCACTAACGACAACAGAGTACTAACTCAGCACGGATATATAATACACCACTTATGTGAAATTACAGTATATTAGCATAGGTTACAAAACGCTGCGTTACAAAACGCCCCCCCCCCCCCCCCATAATATCTCATGTATTCAGCACACAGTGGTGCATTCATGCTCAGCACCATCTCTCCACCCCGCCGCCCAGCGCGATGCACAACAGCCGGCAGAGAGCCAAAGAGGAGCGGGATTCATGAAACGGAGCAAAACTGGAGCAACGGTCCGAGAAGAGTTGATAAAATACAGTTTTAAAACTTACCTGAAGAGTCTGTTGAGGAGCTTTGTCGGAGAGAAGGTTGGTAGAGAAACGTCGGCTTGTACTCCTCCCTTCCTCTCTAGCAGTGAAAAGCGAGCTTTTTTTCCTCCAGCAAGACAATCACAGCCAGCGGACAAAGATAGTGTAGAAAGAGAGATGAGCCACTCTGATCTTAAAGGGAAAGTCACGGAGTTCAACTTTCGCTCTGGAATGTAGGCGTTAACTTTGACGGATATGCTGTAAAGTGGTGGAGGAAGTATTCATCTCTTTACCTTTAAAGTACCGATACTTCAATGTAAAAATACTACATTACAAGTAAAAGGCTTGCATGAAAAAATGCACAAGTAGGCTAAGAGCTTGATGTAGTTATTTGCAGTAAAAGTACATAGCCTAAGTATTACAATCTTGATGTAGTTAAAGTATTACAGTAAAAGTACTGCAGTATTATGAGTGATGTAGTATGCAGTATTACAGTAAAAGTACTGCAGTATTATGAGTGATGTAGTATGCAGTATTACAGTAAAAGTACTGTAGTATTATGAGTGATGTAGTTAAAGTATTACAGTGAAAGTAGTGGTTTGGTCCCTCTGACTGATATATTATTATATATGACATCATTAGATTATTAATAGTGAAGCATCAGTGTTAGAGCAGCATGTTACTGTTGTAACTGGAGGTGGCGCTAGTTTACACTACTTTATATACAGTTAGCTAGTTTAGTCCGGTGGTTCCCAACCTAGGCGTCGGGCCCCTCCCAAAGGGTCAGCAGATAATCATCTATCCAACAACTTGAGAAAGAAATACCCACGTGTCTCTCCAGAACCAAACCAGCCCCCAGGCCTGATGGTGTAAAGGGAAGGGTGCTGTTAGTATGCTCTCACCAGGTTAAGAGAAATGTCAGTCAATTGATTTACATTATGCTTAACGGTTGTATTTTTCTAACCTCATGGGTAAAAAATTCACAATAAGACCTGTGCCTAAAGACTTTGGAGGGGAAGGGGAATCAGTAATACACCCCTGTCACACTCAATACCCAGCCTGAAGAAGAAGTAGAACATTTTAAGTACTTAGGAGGAATTATTGATGAGATCCAAACCTTTATCGAGAACTTGTACATTTTTAAGAGAGCCGACCAACAATATTTGCTTTGTGGTTAGCCAACACATACTTGAAATAGTGTGCATTTCTGCGGTGTACACAGTAAAGCTAAAAATATCACTGTGCACACCTCACACACATTACACTGTGAGTTTGAGCTGATCCTATTTGGCCAGCCGGAACATTTACAAGAAGTAATTTACTCTCTGCCGTACAGACATTGAACATAGCATGACTGCATCAGGGACCACGTCACAAATGAAACCATGTGAGCAGTTTAGAGGGAAAAATCACTATTTGGTGGAGCTTTTAAGAACTCATAGACATCTGAAATGTGAGCCCGGCTATCAATCAATCAATCAAACTTTATTTGTATAGCATTTTTTTCTCAGAACAAACAAACAAAAAGACATCATCAAACATAGGAACTCATTTAAAAACAGAAACTCATGGAACTACACACTGCTTTTTGTATGACATCAAAAAACAAAAAGATTGGAAACCACTGGTTTCATTTTTAACAATGTGTTGTATTTTAAAAGCTTGTTATATTATCCATTGTGTCAAATCTTCATCTGAAAGGTAACTAAATCTGTCAAATAAATGTAGTGGAGTGGAAATATAAAGTAGTATCAAATGGAAATACTTTAGTAAAATACAAGTACTCAAAACTGTACTTAAGTACAGTACTTGAGTAAATGTATGAAGTTACTCTCCACCACTGCATACACACACATAAACAACATAGTAGAATATAACATATATCTTTAAGTAACACTTTTTTATTATTTATTTTATTATTGCACTCTGTAGTATTTAGTATAGTAATATGATATCCTACAATAATACCAAAATTATAAAACCATGACCACTATCCATCTTAAATAAATTACTCTTAATTCTACATCATCACATCACTGTACACCCAAATATATATATACACTGCACCCACAAAAGGACAATTAAGTACCAAACGAAGCCTTTTTTGCAGCACTTTTACTGGACTTTCATTGGACTGTGAGGTAAACGCATCTGCGTTGGAATTTAGCTCATAAAACACAGTTTGTGTGGCGGAGTTCCGCTTTGGCGCCTTTTATTGTCCAAACCCCCCTCTGGACACTTTGTTGCCGTCAGAGTGAGAGCTCTTCACTTTCGGCTCCTCTCTGCAGACAGCTACAAACGACGTCAGCTATGTAGACACACCCATTAGATGCACATGTACGACACATTTTTTTAAAAGAAAGGGGGCCCTCCGCCCCCAGGTATCCACCGTGTTGATGCTGCAGCTTATAAATTGTGACGGTTTGGGGAAAGCCGTAGGTGTGGCCCTATAATCACCACACAAACTCCTATTATTTATTTAATTCTTACAAAATCTTCATCCTAGTTAGAGTTCCTACAGCCCTTCCTGACCCAACACTAAAAAAAACAAAGTATTTCACAAAATGAAAAGCTCATCTTTACTCTTAAAATTAGTCCACCTGTTTCATAACTTTAACAAAGCTGGCTTTAACTCTTTTGTCATATTATAGATAGATAGATAGATAGATAGATAGATAGATAGATAGATAGATAGATAGATAGATAGATAGATAGATAGATAGATAGGACTATGTATATACAATTAGAATGATTACAACTTTTGCATGCAACTTTCTTTAAGTATACATGAAAAAAAACCTCTCCAGCAGAATGCAGAAACCTTGCTTAAACAGGTCCGTAGCCAGAATTTTAAAGCTACTGATGTCCCTGCATGACCCCCCTGGCCCCCTTTTTAAAATGCCATGACTGTCAACCAAAAAACTTGTGAAAAATTCAGAAAATGTGTCACATTTCATTTATTTCTACATTGAAACATTGTACATCCTGTTCTGTGAATGTTTTTTTCACTACATGATGATCTTAATGATGTTTCAAACACTTACACTTCATACTGTACACTGCAAAAGAAAGCAAATATTAGCTTTTTGCCAGGCGTAAAATGAGAATAGTGACACCAATTATTATTATTACTATAATTACTGTACAAACAACTGTTGTCAATATTCTCATTTAACTCTTGGTTAAAAAAGCTAATAAGCACTTTTGTCACTACCATGTGTAATTTTTGAGTAATTGCTAAAACTATTTCTACGAGTGTGAAACAATACACAAACACCCACTTAATATTTCCTTTGTTGTTTATTGGTCAGTATTTGTCACAGGCAATAATAATCATTGTCATAATAGTGCACTTTTCCTTTTTTTTGTAATTATACTACAGACATTTCTCTTCGTCATTGTTGTTGTCGTCATCACCGTCGTCATTAATCGTGTTAAGCTGAAACCTTTATTCCCCTCCCCCACACACCTCCATCTCCCTCCAGTTTCGGAAACTTTTTTTTCCTACTGTGTGAGTAGAGGGTTACGAGGTTTTTGGGAGGGAGTTTCACGGGTGGGGTGGGGTGTGGCGGAAAGGGGCATCGGGGCAGGAATGGGGGGTAGGGGGGGTTATGGGCGGGAGACAAAGTGATTATAGTTGTACGATTCTAACTGCAGTAGAAGAATGAGACATAATGATGAGAAGAAGAGTCATATGGTGACTACAGTGTCGATAAAAGATAGTGAACGCTACATAGATACGGATGGCATACAATGGAGACAGAGACAAGCATACAGTGTATACCAGTGGTCTCCAACCCTGCTCCTGGAGAGCTACTGCCCTGCATGTTTTAGGTATCTCCTCACTCTAACTCGTTATCAAGCAGCTGAGGCTCGTCAAAGGGCTTGATAACGAGTTGATTATTAGAATCAGGTGTGTTAGAGTGAGGAGATACCTAAAACATGCAGGGCAGTAGCTCTCCAGGAGCAGGGTTGGAGACCACTGGTGTATACAAATGTATACAGCGTCTGCGTTGAAGTATACAGTGTATAAAATGTATACAAGGAGAGGGAAGGGGTGGATTATATAAGAGGGGCGGGGTGAGATATGTGCAGTTGGGATAAAGATGGGTGTGGATGGAAGTTCAAGAGCATGATTCAAGAGATACAAAGACAAGACGAAGAGGGGGTGTAGAAAATGTGAATGGGTAGGACGGGGAAGGGGGGAATGAACAGAGGGAGGGGTGAGTTTTTCTTTCAATGGGCCGAGGGTCCCGTTGTGTCTTTGAATGGATGTAGAGAAAAACCTGGAGCAGCCTCTTTCTGTCTAACTTTCCTTCAACGTTCCTATTCTTTAACTAGATTCTTCCTCTCTAAAAGTGGGTGTAAGGTGAACTTGACTCTGACCTCGTGTTTTAAAAAAAGACTATGACACCCCTCTCTTGTGTGTGTGTGTGTGTGTGTGTGTGCGTGTGTAACTTTAAACGTCCCAGCCCTGTAACCCTTAAGTTGTGTGCACCTCACTGCTGGAATCTCTGAGGGCCCCTCTTTTTAGCCCGGGGTTGGGAAAAGAAAGTAGATCCTCTCATTAAACCAGAGGAAAAAGAAAAAAGACAAACCCAGCATAGACTGAGAACGTCTTGATCACGTCTACGGAGGTTGCTGTGCTGCTTTAAAGCCTGAAACATTCAAGAATAGTCTTCCCAAAGCACTGCCAAAACCTCACATGAAGCTATGATGCATTTACCAGACTGCAAATTCTGGAGAACCCCCAGTTTGTATTTGAATCCGCTTTTCCCCGCCTGTTTCCAACTTTCCAAAAAGAGAGCTATTGGCCTGTATAACATGAAATGAATGTAGTTTCTTTCCATTGTGTGTTAAGAGGCTATTGAAAGTCAATTAGGAATGTGTGATGGTTTCAGCAGAGTGTTGGTTCCCATGAATAAACAAAACGAATGTTTCACAGGGAAGGAATATGCCAAGAAAATAAGTGTTTGTGGTTTTTGCAGGAATTTGGCCATAAATCTGTGATTGGATCGGAAAATGATTGGAAAATTGGAAATTCATCCTGAGGGGGAAGGACCAGCTTTGTATGACGTGTAACTTCTTATTGGTAAAGCCTTTATTTGTGTTTCGTACCTACAGATGCCTCTAAACTAATTCTGTTACATTCCAGCAGCTTAGCATCCTGCCCTCTTTTGAGAACGTGACTAACAACCCTGAATGAAAGAACAAACAGAGTGAACAAAACGAAAGATTAAAGGAGCGAATGACTCAGCACTGATAAATATCCCAAGGTCAAGAGCCGATTGTTCAAAACTAAAAGAAAAAGAAGTCCTCTGGATGAAGGTTTCTGTCCTGGGGTATGTGTGTGTATGTGATGCGTGTATGTGTGTGTACATCTGTAGTAGTGATATATGAACATTATGAAAAGGAAATAGGGGGAAAACACAGACAATATAAAGCTGGAAGGTATTTTTTGCAGCATTAACTTTCAGAATGGTAAAGAAGTTTTTTTTTTCCTCAGGGAAAGCTAGTTTGCTGGAAAGTGACATTTTCCTGTTTTCACCCACCTCCTGCTTTCTGCTTTTCCATTCTTGAAAAAAAAATAAATTCAATGAATACATGTCAAATAAATAAATAAATACATAAATATATAAATAAATATATAAATAAATAAAAGGAACAAAATATGCTGACACTCTTGCACCGATTTTCCCAAAAAAAGTCTTTGACATTCACGTGGTTAGCGCCGCCCTGTATTTTGCTGGTGGCAAACATGAAAACATAAAAATAAAAATAAAAAAAACACAAACACACACACACACACACAACGATCAGAGTATAAAAAAAGCTAAATTTCATTCTTCATGTGTGGCTTCATTTTTCCGTTGCCTTCCCCTCCTCCAGGCCGCATGTGCAGTTTTTTGTGTGTGTGTTTTTTTATGACGACAGACACACTCGGGTCTGTTCTCTCCCCGGCTTTCTTGTTTGTTTTTTCCCCTCTTGTGAAAAGTACTTTTGTTCATCTCCACCTACATCCCTCTGTCCTCCCTCTTCAGTCTCTTTCTTTTCAGAGAGACAGAAAAGGGCTGAGGCTTTTGTCAGTGCTTTGGCATCGCCCTGCGCCGTTCTCATCCAAAAACTGAACACTGGAAGGGGATTCGGTTGCCTAATTGTGGGGACTAAAAAGCTTCTTTTTTTCCCATCAGCCTCTTCATTTCAGTTTCATTATCTTCAGTTACTGTCACTTCATGGACTTGAATTCTTGTCTCAGTTAAAGGGTAGATAAAGGACTTCCTTAATACAATATTCACAAGCCCATATACACTAAAAGAGTTATTGGTTGCTATAATCACTCTCCATCTTAGCCATGAAGTGAGCCTTCCTTACTGGGAAGCTAGCAGTCTTAGTTAGCCATATTATGATTTTTTGTTCTGGCAGTTGTGAGTAATCTTGTGTATCATTCACACAATAATTACAAGCAACAGAGTCTGGATAAACATTACCTTCACCCTCTGAGTTGTAATTCTGGGTCAGAGATATCAGTCATTTTTAACAGCTTTGGTAAAAAGAACTGTAGTGTCAACACCCTGCTAGCATGTTAGCAAAGCCACACTTGCATAAAATCTAATATTAACGCTAATGTTAATACAATTGAATCAACCAAATTAGCAAACCATTCCAAACATAAAACAGAAGCTAATTTAGCCTACCTAAATAATACAATAATTGCTCCTGTTAGTAAAGAAGTGGAAGGTTTCCCTGTTATTTCCAATCCTGCCGACTTTGCTTGAATGCTGCATCATTCAGCTCAGTCATGTCATATAGGATAGATGGTAGAGTATTTTTTACGACTTACGAAAAATACGGTAAATTGACAATATAGTGCTAAATTTGTTATGTTTTGTATAAATTACCTAGAGTGAAGAACTTTGGCTAATAGCGGGCATCATTATTTGTTTGGTTTCTAGTAAGTTACTGTTAAGAATGTAGTATTAAGTGCCAATATATCAGAGCTTTCAGCTTTTTCATAATAATGACATAGATAAGCGCATGCCACATTATCGCAGTGTCCCTGGTTTCGAATCCAGCCAGGGACCTATGCTGCAGGTCATTCCCCTCTCTCTCTCTCTCTCTCTCTGTTTCGTGTCGGCTTCTATGCCAAGTACTGTCTAAATAAAGGCTAAAAAAGCCAAAAATAAATCTTTAAAAAAATAATAATAATAATAATGACATGGATATTGATATATATAAATATGGACATTGTGACAGCTCCCCAAAAGAGAAGCCAAAACATCTCAATCGCCCCCAGGTGGCTGGCTGCAGTAAAGGTGATAAGTCCTACCCCTTCCATGTTAGCAGATGAGACTTTAAAAAAAGTACACGTCAGATACATTTTTTCCAAAGATGGTTTCTGTCATTTTAGGTTGTTCTTATCACACTGATGTTTACTTAAGTGCTTATTTTTCTTATCAGTTTTTAAAAATTATGTGATGCCATAATTGACAGCGTTTCTCAAACCTGGCAGGTAGTGGGATGGCTGAGGGGGCACGTCCCGCAGGCCGACTCTACTAACGGCTCCAAATGACATTGCACAAGCAAGATGGCCGCTTCCGGAAAGGAGATACTTCAGCTTCATTTTAGATTTACAGGATGTGGAGGAACTCTGTACGTAAGAACAAGAATACTAGATAGGGAGCTATGTTAGGCCAACTCAGGCTGCTGAAGCTTCATATTAGTTTCATGCATTTTTGCACAGAAAAGGACTCTCTAAATGAAGTTTCTCTTCAAAGCTTCCCAGCCGGTATGTTTTGAAGCCAACAGCCAACAAGAACTCTTTCAATGTACACATAGCATATTAATATTGTATTAAAATAGACTAGGAAAAAAATCTTTTAACAAAAACTGACTTTCAGTATCATCTCCAAGTTAGCTTTAGAGACTCGTTCTTCTTTTGTCCTTCCTTTACTAAGACGTATATACCTGTGGCTCGCTATCCTCTGTTTTATCTCTATCTATTTGTCTCCCTCTCTTCCTGCAGGAGTTTTCACATGTAAGAGATTCTACCTATGGTGTGCCTAGTGTCCTGAAAACGGGGCTAAATCTAACTAGCTATCCACTTTTTCTCCTCCGTTAAAGGCAATACGGTATCATAGCTTTATCAGTGTAATTCAGACATAACTGTGGGACTTTATGCTTCTTGTACACTCACGGAAAGGTTGCATCTGTCTGTCTTATTTCAATATACACCCCAGCTTTTGGGCTACATTACATAAACCACGTCCGATCCATTCTCCATCATCTCTTTGAGTATTTTCCTCTCTGACTCTTTGATTCTTAAAGTAGGACACTAAGTTTGGTGATAGTTTAAAGAGAATATCCACTTCCACAATCAATCCTAAATCAAGACCCCCTAAGTAATTCTCCTTCCTGTCTTTCAAACATCCTTATTTTGCTGCTTTGCTTGAGAATACACATTGTTCTTCAATTAGAAAGTGGGCAGAAGAGAGGAAAGCAGGCTTCCTGTCATGTGACATATCAGGTTTGGTCAGGTGACGTTGAGGAGACTTGATCCAGGTTGGCTGGGCAGGGGTTGACCAGACAGTGGAGATGATAAATGAGAATGTGTTGAGGTGCTCTGTCTATAGCCTGCATCTTCCAGTGCCATTTCAACTGACTGATGGAAGGTTTCCTGTTGGGTGTGAACCACGTGTTGATCGGTTGGATCTGATTGGTGGGTGGGAAGGTCATGTGCTTTCTTGATTTGGAGAGGGTGAACTACACCATTCCATGGCTGTGAGCTTTTCCTGTATTTCTCTGGTAAGGTGGGACTTTTTGGACATCCTGTCCGCTGTCTTGTCCCTCCGGGGTGAAGTTGCCCTTGAAGGCTGACTAGCGATCAGCTCAACCGGACTCCGCCACCCCCGCAAATATACATTTCTGCTTAAACTAGCCATTTATGGGGAATCCTCTGTCATATCCTTAGATCAGCTTCAAGGAAAACCTTCCCCCTCCTCCATTCCATTGGTAGGGAATGATGGTAGGAAGCAAGGCAGGAAGGAAGTAAACAGGGAAGGAAAGATTGTGGGCAGGATAGAGGGAAGGAAGAGAGAGCGGTCGGGCAGATGACCTTCGCCTCTCTTCCACAACATTCTTTTCAGGGATGAGACTGTGTCCCGTTGGACGACGAGAGGAGTCTGGTCTTGTCTTTCCCCGAGCCTCGCCTTTGTAAGACGGTCCCACTGCTGCTCCCGCTGCCGCTTCCACTCCCCGCATCTGCGGCACGCTCTTTCTCTCCCCGATCCCGTTCTGATCCACTTTCCGAACGCCGGGAATTCTGACGCGAAGGAGTGCTGGGCTGGCGGGAAAGCTGACCGTTCTTCTCATCTGAGGAGTAAGAGGTAACACAAGGGAGAGGTGAAGTGAAACAAAGACATAAACTACTGGTGGATAAACTGAGTGTAAATGTGTTCATTGGAAAAACTATTACTTGTATGGGTGTTCTCTTCACCAGCCAGTGCCTGCACAGAAGGCTGATCGTGAGTACTCAGGAGCTGAGCTTGAATGGTTTCCACCACTCTCTTGAATCTGCGACTAGGACCTGAGAGGAGACACAATCAACTCATTTTAGTTTCCCTTTGCTGAGAGAGCGCTGTAAAAATTCCCATTGCCATTTTAAGTACCAAAAAACCATATCAATTAAAAGTATACACTAAAATTGAAACAAGCCTGATTTTGAAAACAATTCAATAGCTTGCATTTTAGCCTCATATTTTATATACTCACTGAGCACTTTATTAAGAACATGTCTGCAATGCAACACAGCAGTTCTCCTATAAGTTCTACTTTTATGAAGCTTATACATTTTCAGTTTTTGTTGACATTGTCAGAAAGCTGATAAGTATGTTTTATGTTGATTATTGAATTTGTAGTGGGTGGTGTTGGTGTACTGGAGTACCTTATAATTGCTAATAGGGTAGACATCACTATACCACCACCACAAACTACGTCCTCAGTAATAAACATGAAGTAGAATTATCACCTTTCTGACAATGTCAACAAAAACCAAAACAGTATAACCTTCGTAAACATAAAATTTATAGCACAGCTGTTATATTGGACTGCATTAGATTGATCAGGTGTTCCTAGTAAAGTGCTCAATGAGTCTATATTCAAGAAAATTGTTAACAACGTAGGGATCAATTAAAACAAAGTTATAAATATGAAAACCTATAAGGGGAAGTTTACAAGTGTAAAACAGGAAATTATCTTTCAGGACGAAAAATTGTGTGTCACCACAATTCTTTAACATATGTGGTGGAAATTTACTGAGATGCAACAGTAGTGTAATGAGAAGCTTAGTCTCTGTGAAGTCAGGGTCATTTATGACGCTCATAACTGTGTGTATATTTTATTGGGCCAAGTTGAAAGATAAGATGTGCCCTTGCAAGGGAATATTATTCTATTGGTTTGGGTTATCTTCAAGTGCAAGACAGCACTTAGACGGTAAGGTTAGTCTGTATAAAGTAGGATGTTTCACTGTGAAGTCTAAGCATCCTGTACGCTCCATTGAATGTATTTCCTGGGCCCAGAATAAATCAGGCAGGGAGTTCTGGTCCTCTGAAATGATGCGAACGCGGAAGTAACTTAAAACTGCATTCTATCAAAAGGCCACCAGGGGGCGACCGTTTTGGTGTCAAAAGGACTTCTGTCTCTATACAAGTCAACGGAGAATTCACCAACTTCTCACTTGATTTCTAATCTCAGTAAACGTTTTCAAAATGTGTTTATGGTCTCAATCGCTAGTTTAAAGCCTTCTTCAATGCAGTATGATGTTCATTTGTGAAATTTTGGCCTCCCTGATTTTATATTTGACGATAAAGCAGGGTATGCATTAGGGCGTGGCTACGTTGTGATTGACAGGTTGATTGGTTTACAGGTTCAGGAGGGCGCCTCATGCTCCTCCTGATGCCCATATAAGTAGAATCCGTGTTTGTTTTTTTACCCAGCATGCACCTGAAAATTTCAAGATGGCGCTGCTCAGATCCGATACTATTCGCTTCCAAGCAGCAGTCCACAAACCAATGGGTGACGTCACGGATGTTACGTCCATTTTATATACAGTCTATGGAATAAATGCTTTCTTGTCAGACAATGAAGACTTGGCCAGAGAATTTAATTTTTTTTTCATCAATCTAGGAAGGAATTTACTCTGAGCCTAAACACAGTTCATCTGACATGCTTGACTAGATAACGTCTGGGTTGTTCAAAATACACACAGTATTTTTGCAAGTCTGGACTGCAATATAGCACAGAAGAAGAACAGTTATCAGCTGCTAAACTTGGAAACCTGGTTGAGATAATTCACTGTTGGGACTGCAATTGTGCATTCTTCTTTTAAATGAGTAAATAGCCCACAAATGTCAGCTAAACAAAAAGTTATGTAAGTTCAAGTTCATGTGGAACTTTGCTGTAACTCTTAAAACTACGAGTAGATTTAAAAAACAGTCCAGTAAACTTACTAACTAATTATTTAATTAGCTGATTAAATCATATCACACTCGTCTGAACCTGGTGTGAGCCAGTTAAAATATAAAAGAAGAAGAATGGTACTGTTGTGGTGCTGAACTCCTGACAGCTCCTGTAGAGTGACATATACTTTTAATGGGCTGTTTTATGTGTCCAATAAAACAGTGTTACAGATTTAACACCTGCTTACTCAAAATTTTAGATGCACTTTTATCAGTCGCAGTGATTAGTCAGTAGTGATGAATCATATCCTCATACCAAAGAAAAACATACACAGTACAACTACAACATTTACACTGTTTTTGCCAAATTTGAGCCTAAATTTTATTGTTAAGATATAAAATTGCTCAGTGAAACTAGCCTCTCCCTATCTAATTACAGCTAGGTTATGAATGTCCTCATCTCCAGCTTTGTGTCTCTCTCTGTCTCTGTATCTCCCTCTAAACAGGGAACCTACCTGTTATTAAAGTGAAGGTGACGCTGTAGATGCCCATCTCTCTCCTTCCTTCTCTCTCTGCTCGCTCCCTCTCGCGCTCCCTCTCTCCCTCAGAGAAAGCAATGTCCACCTGCGGGAGAAAAAAGAAGCACGCACTCGTGAGTTAATGACTGACATTGTTAAATTTATAAGGTTTGCTCACAGAGGTCAACGATTGTTCTTAAGATGGACTTTTACATTAAAGCCTGTTGTTACAGCATCCTATAAAAGTATTATGATGGCATGAGTTTTGTTCCGTTTATTGCGTAAACTGTAAAATAAAGCGACCCAGTTGAAAACCAGAGCAGTCTGTGTGTGTCTACGCATTTAATCCTGTGTTGGATCTGTTGGGTTTTTGATACTGTGTGAAAACGTGCAAATTCTACACAGTGGGTTCAAGATTACGTAAAGAATTTTGTAAAATAAATTCAATTAACAGATCTCAGTTTCTTAACCTATGAAACTGCATTCACAGCAGGACAATGTGAAAAGCATGCAGGCTAGAACAGGACAAATGATCCACAAATACAAATAATTTGCACATGCTACATGGATGTAGAGTTTATGTATAATATGTATATGGGTCAGTGACAAATAAGGGTTGGCAAGATGAACAATTCAAAAATATCTTTAAAATGGTTTTAAAAGCAGCATCAGGTTTGTTAAAATGTTTGTATTTTTGTTGGTTTTACGTCGTGTGAAATGAAATTTGCACCATTTTTTTAAAACCAAAAGTAAGACTGAATGCTCCTGAAAATGTCAAATGGTGTAACCACAAAAGAATGATAAATATTAAATATTTGATCCATCTACAGTGTATTTAAGTGTACAAATAATACTTAATTTAAAAGAAATCAAATGGTTCCTGATTTACATGATTCCCCAAATTGTATTTAATATTTATAACAATTGTACTCCATTACCTTTATTTAATATAAAAAGTTATGATGTAAGATCATGCCAAACTAGTTGATATAATGTTTTATTAAGAATTTAACATTTTTAAGCAAGTTTAATTATTTGGTACAAAGTTTTTATGGTTACACCATTTAGACATTTTTATGCTGGTTCCACAAAATAAGAATGTGCAAGTTCATTCATACGTTTATTTTCACATTTTAACCTTGACTAAACCACATGGACACAAAAAAACGTCATTGACCCATAAACACACAATATATCAAACATAAATCCACAAAAGGAACTTAAAGTAACTGCAAACTGCAAACTGCACTTTAAACCATGCAACCTGCTTACATTTCTCCTAAAGCTGCTTAAAAGAAGCACACGTAATGTATGCCATTATCAGATTTCAATCCTGTATCTGTGCGAGTTTGAATCTTGCATGGCCAGCCATTATGCATTTTTATAGATGTATCCAGTGTGCTGGGGTCAGTCAGAGCTGAGGAAGTTAAAAATGAAATAATACCTGGAACTTGACAGGCTTCTGGAAGACAGAGGCGCCGCTGGAGGACTTGTACTCTGCCCGGAAACTGTTCTGAGACACCACGCTGTGGCTGAGTGATGGCATCTAAAGAGGCAAAACAAGAGAGTGACGCTCAGAATCTTAAACCTGTGAATTAAACGCAACAAGTGGTGGTCTTTAGAGAAGCATTAAGTTGTTGAGGATTAGCTGAGCTCGACTGTACTCACGGAGAGAAAGGCGTGGACGATGTCAGCCTTGATGGAGCTGAGTGGTTTGTCTCTAATCATAACAAAGATCTGCTCCTCTTTCTCCAGGCTGATGAAGTTACCGAACCAGGACCTCTTAGCCAGTCTGCAAGTACACACAGGACAGTTACATTCACACATTCAACAAAGGCAGGATATTTTTACTGGATGGATAGATGGCAGAAAAGACTCTGCTGTTAGAGGGTGAGTGAATCATACAATCACTGTCCATGAATCATCATGTAAACCTGTCTATGACTAAACGTTAGTAGACAGCCAGACCAGGGATTTTGAAGCATCATTGAAAACGCTGATGCCAGCCAACTCAAACTATGCTCAAGAGAAAATACACAAAACTCTGTTCTCCTTTGACACCGAAATAGAGAGTAATATCATCACTCTCAAGTTAGAGGCTTACTTTTACATATAATAATACAGAGCTGGAAGACAAGGCTGAATGTGGCAAAAATAAAAGCAATACAACTTTGTCATCTCTACTTTTTCAAGACTTTTTTGGTTTCATATTCAGCCTTTAAATCCTTATTTACTTTTTTTATAAATTATTGTTATGCCAGTGAATAAGATGCTGTGTTTCTAGTGCAGTTTCCTATGGTCATTTTTTTTTTTACATACACAATTAATGATTGTGAAATAAAGCAGTAGAAGCAGTTTTACAACTAAAAGACCACGAGAGTAATCAGTGATTCTAGGAAATGCTTGAAATGAACATATGTGTGTCAAAAACTAATTTGAAACATGAAAGTAAGACTGAAAGTTCATTCTTGACCTTTAAATATTGCAAAATAAGGGAGATGAGATTAGTGTTGTACTGAGGATCTAAAAATATGACCAGAGTTTATACTGTATACAAGTTCTGTGTTATAAATACAATTTACAACACTGGATCCTGGAACTCGATACTAAGGGCCTGATTTACTAAGATCTCAAATAAAGGGTTCTAAATCACATGTGCAGTACAATAGATTGCACGTTTAGTTAGTGTGCGTTTTGCAGGTGATCTACTAAGAATAACTGCGTGAATGATAACAGGTGCAGATAGCAGTATATAAATGAGGATTTTGGGTGTCTTAATGGAGAGTTTGGATGAGCAGAAAGCCGCTGTTAGTCAATGCTGTTAGTAAAACCGAAAATATTCCACTCCAAAATTATTAACACGAGTGGAAAAAGTCTGTTCTGTGCGTATTCTGTCATTGTGCCCTTCAAATGTATTATTTATAGGCGCAGACTAGTTACCGTCAGCAAAATTTGGTAAATCAATTTGCGTGCTAAATAACATATTTGTATTTTCTCCTCCCTGTATTTTGCACACTGGGGTTGAAACGCCCCATATTACATATTCATTATGGCAAACGTACTAAATGGACAGCGCGTACTATCTTGCACATTTGAAAGACCCAAGCCTCAGTGTGCCCCGTTAATAGATCATCTTGCATATTTTTTTCAGGTGATGTCAAGTTTGCACACGTTTTTACACACGCAAACATTTAGTAAATCAGGCCCTAAGGTTTCGTAGAACACTGTGTCAGTTAAGGTCATGAAGATAGAGAAGGAAAAACTGAGACATGCGTGTTCTTACTCTGGGCTTGACTCTGGAGTCAAACTGGACATGTCCTCTGATGTGGGGACTAAAAAAAGACAAAACAGACAGACAGACAGACAGGCAGACAGACAGACAGACAGACAGAGAAAGAGGAGGGAAAATTGAGAAGGGCAGTGAATCTTGATGACAGGCCTTAATTCAATTGCCCTAATTGCAGATTATCACAGAATCAGACATTACTCAACAAGACCGCAGGCTGCAGGATGGGACACGTGCTAGATTCTTGGTAATAATAGATTCTATCTCGGATGCGAATGCAGAGGAGAAGAACTCTGATTGTAGAGCATCAAATTCATGCTCGAGAAATCTGATGCTTTATCTCACAGCTGGCATTTTAAGCATGTAATATTATCTCAACCAATCAGAGGAGACGAATTGCACCAATTCCAGTCAGTTTATGTTTGTGTCTCTACACTCACCTTGCAGTTTGCGCCGATGGAAGCGCGGCGAGCCCAGCAGGTTGTTTTTGAACGAGTTGAGCCTTGTTCTCCAGTGGGCGGAGCTCGAGGCGGCCAGACCGCCACTGCCGCCCGGGCTGGAGGGCGGGGTCAGCGACAGTGAGGCCCCACCGGCTCCGTCCGCTCTGGAAGAAGAAGACGAGGAGGAAGAAGAGGGAGGGGTGGTGGAGGAAGGGTGTTGGATTTGGTGCACGGGCGTGCCCAGAGGGGTGGGCAGCGGTGAGCCCTGCGGCGTGACCTGCGACATAGGAGGAGGGGTGGCAGAGGAGTTAGAGGACGAGTGGACGTTCTTGGACTTGAACACAGACGGTGAGGGGAAGTTGAAAAAGCGTGGAATGGGGGAGAGGAGCGGGGAGGGGGACGGGGAAGGGGAGCGTGGAGTCTGGAGAGGGAGGGACTTCATAGTGTGGAGCTGGGGCCGCTCTGCGGGGCACTTTGAGGGCAGGGTCTGGGTTTTTGGGTCAGGTGCCGGGCGGGTGGGCCGAGGGGTGGTGGCACTCGCTGGTTTGGGGTCTTTGGAGGATGAAGTAGAGGTGGAGGTGACTTCTGATTGGCTGAAAGTGAACACCGGGCTCTGATGTGCAGAAAGAGAGAGATGGGGGAGAAGAGAAGAGCAAAGGAGGGAGGGATGGAAAGATGAGAGAGAAAGCAATGGTCATGAAATATGATTAATGGAAAAAATTGTTCAACAGGTCTGGAGCAGATGCACCAAATGGGAGATGGATTTAATGATGTCTGTTCTTCAGTACAGTATATGTGTCTATGAAATGGGAATGTGTATGACTGAGAAAGTGACAGTATGATGGAAAGGCATGACTGATGATAACAGTCTGAGCAAGAGGTGTCAGAGAAAAAAAACTCACATCACAGGAAATTTGGTTTTGTGTTTTCGATGGCCAAAACTGATATGTTATATATTGAAGCTGCTGATAACACATATATTATATACTATGATGTATATACACTGTATGTGCAATAGGAAAAGACTGGAAAGACAGGCATGGCAACAAGATAATATGTTCCCTATGATTATGAACATGTTTAGTGCAAAGAGAGCATTGTACGGTTAATGTATGCAATCACTGTATGTAATATTTGGTATGTTTTAGGGTCGAAATTTGCACATTAATGCAGCTTTCTCTGCCGATCCCCCACTCTTGTGAATGTGATCGCTATGTAATGCAAAGTACAGAAGAGGACATTTTAAGACCCAGCCAGTTTCGTCATAGGGGGATTAAAAAGGGTCAGATTATTCTGCAGACAGCAGGTGTCACACGTTGTCAGCTGTGTAACTTCAAGATCTTACAAGTTGTTTGAGTGTATGAATGGCTGCATTAAGTGTAAATGTATAGGTTGTTTGGCATTAAATGATGAAACTAGATCAGGTGTAACACCTAGTTCTGTATCAGTCCCAAATCACCTTAAATAATGCACCATTGAGAGAATTGTGGCATTTATACAGTTACTTTGCTGTTAAATACATGATGTGAAGTAGAGTTGAAAATACAATGGAATAGTGAAGTTCTTACCCTGGGACTGCTGAGAGGACTGGAGGACAGACCTGTGGACGCTCCACTGACTGAGCGAGACCTTTTGAAGGCAGCAGACAGCAACAATCAATAAGACTCATCAAGCTGAATGAAAAGCTTTATGTGTAACAATAAAAAAAGATATTCTGTAGTTTATAAGTTTAGCTTATCATTCCCAAAATATCATGCTTAACCTTGTATGTACTAGGCTACCGGCCCTAATTTGGACCAATTAAAAAACGTCATGATGTGTCAGTGTTGGTTCGTACCTCTGGCTGTGTGCATTAGTGTCCAGTGCCCTGCGAGGTGGGGTAGGAGATCCCTGGTCTGTGACACTGAGGACCTCCAGGCTCTTCCTCTCTGGGCGACAGCGTCCGTGACGTGTCAACATAGGGGAGTCCACACGCTTCCTGGGTGGGTCTTGGAGGACAAAAATGAACATTTCAAAACATTAAAAGCAAAGTTCAAAGGACTAATGTAAGATTTGCTCTCATAATTAAGCTTTTTGTTGTGTTGTTGTTGGGTTAGACCATCAAAAAGGTTAACTGTCTTCACCTATGTCATTTCTAGGTGGCAGGTCCTCGTCCTCACAGCTGGGGTATCGCTCCTTTCTGTCCAACAGGAGGTAGTAGATCATCTTTTCCTGGTTCTCCCTGCAGTAATACACAAAAACCAAAGCTTACAAAGAGAAAGAGAAGACAGAAATACTCTGCGGTGGCTGGCAGAACTGGAGAACAAGTGGGAGAACACTTCAAATCATCAAATGTTTATATTTTTGTCAAATGGCATTGGTGGAGGCTTTTCAGGTTCGTCACAAATCTCCTAGTTGGCAGCATCCATGTGTTAATAATGGCAAAAATTGTAATTGTTGTTCCAGTCAGATCATACAATAAGTAATGTTTGATAAATTGTTCCTAAATAAGGTGAATGAGAGACACTAAACTTGTGCTTTGTTTCTTTATTATCTGTATAGTACACTATATTCACCCACTGTCATTTGAGTATCCAGATTCTGAGTATGTAGGTCTACCCCTAATGTAGTGCCCTCAAAAATACCATGATGGGAAAAAAAAGTAGCGTCCACGGATTTGCACTACTTTCTGCTAACAATGCAATATGCTGTATTTTATAAATGAAAATTGTCCAACTCAGTCTAAAGAGTCAGATTCTAAAATCTTGCTGCTCACTTTTGAGTAAACTATTGTCTTAAGAGTTGTGAATGATTTTGTTCACAGTGTTAGACTTTGTTCAAAGTTAGCATGTCAAGTTGACATTTTGTTTTGCTTTGTTAGCTAGCTATTTAGCTCACAAGGCAATTTAGCAACGTTTTGGGGTTTATTTTGCTAATGTTAATGAAAGTCTTACTTTCTAATCTTTTTTCAAAGATTACTTGTTAATTTGGGGGTCAGGCCAACAAACTGTACATACAACACAGACATACTGTCACCTTGACATGGCAAAAATGTTAGCAAACAGTTGCCTATTAACACATCCAGCAGATACGTAGCAACAACAGCATTCTTTTGGCGTTGTGCTATCTCAGAACCCATTGGCTATTGTCTGACGATGATTTAGCTTCTCGGGGTAAGGGCTAATGTTTCATGGCTTCCTCTTTAATGGAGTTGGAGTTGAGAACCTTTGTTTAAGGTATTTGCTTGACAAACATTTGAAGGTGTTTTAGGTCAAGACGCATTTCAGCCAGTGTGTTCCACCAATGTCTTTCACTCCATATAAATGGACTGTTTACCTGCATGAAACTACACCGTAGTCTTGTAGAAATCGCCATCTACATTTAAAGTGTCACGCATGATTGGTCAATACTACTTAGACTACAAATGTAAACCAGAATGCTTCCAATACCAAAATCTTGTCCCTTGCCTTCAGATTCTGCCTTCATATCTCTTTATGAGATGAGAAGTTGTGTTTCTCACCAACCGATGAATTTAAGTACAATATTCTCTCCGTTTCCTTTTAGGGCTGGTGATCGTTAAAAAAATTACAATTCCAGTACCAATCCAAGTACCCTTCAATTGATAACGATACCAATTGAGTACTTCATTCGATACCCATCATTGTTTTATCCGGCATAACAGGCGTGTAGTGTAGCCACACTTTAGAGTGTTTAGGTTTGCAGGTATTGTTTGACAGGAGATGTTACGATACAACTTGATATTGATTAATTTACTGGTACCCAGCCCTATTTCCTTTTAGCTCAGAATTGGTCTCTACCACCTCCTAAAGGAAATATCTGTCTTTTTGGCTGCTGAGTGCTCCACTACTTTATGTTCACCAGCTAGTTACTAACTTAGTCTGCTGTTTTGTGCTGGGAAAGTAGTGAAAACAGCTGCCTCCTGTGGCTGGTAAAGGGTTTAATGAGAGTTGTGAAACTCAGTCAGACAGGAAGGAGCAACCGCTGTTGCATTGTGGGCAGAGAAGAGGCCACATCAGTGTGGTAGAGAGAGGGGAGGAACGGAGAAAGCGAAAGAGATAGATAAAGGAGGCATTGTTGATTTTGTTGCTCTTGTTCCTGACATGTCAGGCAGATTAATGATGAAAGTAATTGACTGTCAATGATCACAATGAGACAAAAAGAAGACTGTGAGAGAAAGAAAGAGAAATTACCTGCACACACTATTATGCAATTGGGTTTTTTCAGCATACATACAAGCAGAGCTGTGTGTGCAAATTTTCTTGTGTTAATATTAGTAATTCTTTCATTTGTCTGTTCATATTTAACCATTTTGACCATTTTAACATTGATGTATTGCAACTATTAAAAGTGGAAATGTTGTATGGGTTGTATTTACTCACTCCTCACTTGTAAGGTCCTGTGTGAGTTTGACCCGGTCTCTGAAGCACCCTAAAGAGTACATGCTTTCCAGGACGTCAGGGTCCAGCTCAGTTAAGGACACGATCCTCTTCAAACACACCCGGCGAGGGGGCGGCTGCTCTGGGCAAGGCTCATTACGACCACCCCTAATAGGAAAACATCAGTGTATGTAGTTAGCATATAACAAAACATCTCAACATTTACAGCACTGATAGACAATGGGTCATTAAACAAGTTTATTGTCTAGAGAGAGATCATTTTTCACAGTCTGATATTATGGTTTTATGGTACAAATGATTATGGTACAAAACATTGTGGTACAAAGTTGTTGCTGACCCTGTTTTAACATCTTTGACTCCCATGAAGAATCCTCTCAACCAGAATAAGAGTACAATTCTAATAATAACATTGCAAACTTATCATTTTAAATATATAAAAATGACCATAACCAAATTACAGCCTATAGTCATTTTCACTTTAGTGCAAACTCTTACTGGAGGATGAGCCATGGTAAGCCAAGAATTGTGGACTAAAATACACAACAAACCAAGGTGGTGATTTCACAAAGTAATGTAGGTGGTAACACTATGGATTAACTTTTTTTTTTTTTTTTTTTTTTTACCTTTAATAACAATGAAAACACAAGGTTAACCACTGATTAAAACTTGGCATAATCCATGCTTTGAGGCTTGAAAATACTTTTTGTCTCTGTACTTTCACTTTTAAGATAGAAGTGACGGTCAAATCTATCAGCACTCCTTACATTGTTAGTCTAACTCGTAACATACTGTATGTGCAGTACAGTATGAGCCCTGCTGAGTGTTAGAATATTGATTAACCAACAATGGAGAGAGGATGACATAGTTAAAGTGAGAGTGTGACATTGGAGAGTAATGCATAAGGGTTTCATGGGTATGATAGATACACTTTAGTACCTACATTTACAATAAATACCCTCATGAGAATTATAACTTTCAATAATTAATTTAATAACATGTTAACCATAGTATGAAAGTGTGGGGCAAAACTGAAACTAAACAGGCCACTTGTTTGCTTAGTTAGTTACGCTTTAAATCTCTTAAAGGAAAACGCATACACTATAAAAAAAATTCAGTAAATGAAACAGTCACAACACACAATTTAAAACAATCACAGATATTATTAAAATATTAGTAAAATAAAACAGTATAACAGTAATTAAAGTCCCTTTAAGTAATGAGTGTCTCTAACTTCTGTTTTGCAGTTCATGCCAGTACTAAATATGTGTCATGGTCACAGCTTCACTGTGTCATTATCTTATGTCATGGTTGTTTACTTTCAACTCAAAATGAGCAAGGCTGAAGTAGAGAAATGACAGGAAATACAGAGGATTTCTTGCTTTAAAACTGTTATCACTCTGTTGATATCAGTATAGATAGCTGTAGCATTTTGAAGTAATTACTGGGTGGAGAAGCGAAAGTGCAGAAGCCAGGGAGATAGAAGGGAAGAAAAAAGAGTTAGATAAAAGAATGTACTTACTGGTACCAGTTGTGTTTCTGTATTGCTTCTAGCTGTAAGTGACAAAAATAGAGGATGATATCAAAGCACTGATCAAAACATGTCCTCTCATTTTTACAACCATTTAAACCCTATTGAAAGATACATCTGCCGCCCACTTGGGTTCTGTGTAAAGTCCTGACTCAAACTAGTTTTTTTCCTCCTGCAAGGCTAAAACCACTGAATCAGCATTGCACTCAGACTCATAATTCTAAATTTAGCTGCCCTTTTGAACAGTGATGGTCAGAAAGTAACAAATGTGTTTCAGGAATTATCCTGTCTCAGTGTTTTAATAGTCTCTATGAACCATGCACTATGCTTTTGTTTGGGATTCTATTACAGCTTTAAATTCCTAAGCAGTCCTCCATGTCTCTCCTACATCTACATCTAGTGGTCATTGCTTTACAACATTGTAACTCTGTAAAAGTCCCTTTTCTGCATTAGGGCTGCGTACAGTGGCAGCCATTGCATCAATACTGCACAGTATCTCTTGGGGCGGGTGGGGGAATGGAGCAGCTGCGGTTCTGCGGGCATGCAAAACGTAAAAAAGTGGACCTGCTGTGCTGTGAACGCTGTACAAGTACATCTGCAGAGAGGAAACAAGCGAGAGCTTTGCAGGAGACGCTCCAACATTCCGGTTTCCGATATGAATATCATGAAAAGGGGTGAAAAGTGCAGATGTGCTGTGTTAAGAATACATTTCTGTGCTGCACTGAACTCTGTCTTCTTGCGTGGTAGGCGGTTTCCATGGAGGCAACTAGCAGACAGACAGAGACAGAGAGAGACAGTCTGACCTGGTTTCAGGCTCCATTAATCAACAGCTCATCAGACGAATCCACAGCTTTGATTAAATCTGCTGTGTTGTAGCTGAAAGACTAACTGACCAGACTTTCTCTCTTCATCGCCGTCTTTATTTTACAGCACATTGCGAACCGCATAATCACCCTTCCCTCTGTCTCTCTGCGTCGTAGCCAGGGGTTCATTTCCACCCCACGTGCCTGCTTTATCCTAGCTTCAATGCATGACCCAAGTGCAGTAGAATTTCCTCTAGCTGTCCATTCATTCACTCACTCATTTATTCATTCACTCTCCTCTAACTCTCTTTCTCAACTGCCAGGTTCTTTTCAAGCTTTGCTTTCAGGGGAGACAGCTGGCATTTAGGTGAAAAGGAAGAGAGAGGACCTTGACTCTTTCACCCTAAGTGCCTCTATCTTTCTTTCCAACCACTGATGAAGCCACTAGTCCATTCTTTTCAAATTGATCATACATACCTATACTGTGCTTTCTACATCTTGCATTCCACCAGTCTTTTTCTCATTTTAAAATCCTAACTTTTGTTTGAGGGCACAAATATAAACTGACGGCTGACTGCTTTCCTGCCTTTAAGCAATACCTTCAACCCACCCCTCTGCCCTGTTCTTTCTGCCTTCCTCATTTCTCCTCCTCCCTCTGTAAGGTCTTGCGTCAGGGTGAATTTTTGTCACATCTTGAAGCAGAGCCTGGGGCTGGGTCTTTTCTTTTTGTTTTTCCTGCCTTCTAAATGCCTGTTTCATGCTTCATGCACTATAGAAACTCATCTAGTTCAATGTGAGCAGCAACAATTTGCCCTTTTGCTAAAGCTAGCTTACTTACTGTTGCCACACCTTTCCGTTCATGTGGTTTATGATAACGGTGGCACATTTACTGACAACATTTTTAGTTATTTTTGAAGCAAAGGGTCCATTTTAAGGGGCAAAGGTCAATTTCACTGGCTAAAATAACAACTGTCACTGATGCTATCCGCAGAAGCTAATTACAGTTAACATTAGCTCCATGGCTGGTTGAAAACGCTGTCTCCAGCTGACTTTTTAATGTTTCTAGCTCACTTGTTTTTCAAAGGAGAACCCTGTAAAAAGGTCATAAATATTTACCCCATGGCTATAGTATGCTCTAATAGGCTGACGTTAAAGCGTCATTCTCACCAGTTCATGATGGAACTGAACAGACTATTGTTCACGTCTTGCAGCGTAGAACTAGTAAAAAATGTAAGACCTGTAAGATGATTCAGTCAAAACCCTGTCTGGCTGATAAGCATAATTATTTTAGCATACTTCTATTTTTAAAAAGGTACAGTACATTTCTACTTTAAAAGGCTTTTAAGATAAGGGCTAACCCTTGTGTTTGCGTAACGTTACGCTATCACGGGGCAACGTTGGTTGGAATTGCTGGGGTGTAAACTTCATGAGATATAATAAAGAGCAGTATATGCTAACATCCAGAACTGGTGCTAGAAAAGCTAGCGGAAATACTATTTGGTCTTGGAACTAATAATGGAACAGTGACTACTGTGCTGTAGGTTAGAGCTGAAACTTCATATACATCTTTACAGCTCTCTTTATAAGTTAGTATTTCTCTTAGGTCTACTTCAACCCCATCCACACTGATTTGGCATGTGGACAAATCCAAAGCTTGACAGGCCTGCCAGTTGCTAAACTATGATTGGATCAATCACTGTTCGTGAGAGAGTCCTTTGAATGGTTACTTATGTTCAGGGTCCTCTATGAGATATGCTCCACAAGAAATATCCCTCCAATAAATATGTCTGAGTGTAATTTTTCCCTTGTTTAATCAAGTTATGCTAAAACAATCAGCTCAACATAAGCAGACATTGACTTTGATTGATTTTTTTCCAGTGACCTCTTTGATGAAAGCCATATCTCGTCAGTGCACTGCGATGTGTTGACAATACTGTAGTAGAGATGTGTATCTCATCAGCTTCTACTTGGTGTTCAATTATGGTGCAAAAACATACATCCACATACAATTAGGGGACAATTTTCTGATTTCAAATTAATAAAAATATATCTCTACATCTCTATAACAGGAAAAAGCTATAACAGTTAACAAAATGATGTACCAATAAATTCAAATTATTGTTTTTAAAGGTGCCCATTTTTGCCCATAGTCCCTCCCTCCTCACCGTGAGTCTCTTGTCAGGGTTGACTTCTATCATTCCTTTGAGTAGTGCTTGGCAGTCGGGAGGTATAAAGTGTGGCATGTGGAACACCCCGCTCTTCACTTTCTCTAAAAGCTGCCGCAGGTTGTCGTGGTCAAAGGGCAAGGCACCCTGGGAAGATTGAAATAAAAAGAGTTTTAAAGAATAGAACACATGGTTGGTATATGAGGATCAAAAAGAGACACAAAGAGTTGAAAAGAGTGTAAGCGTTTTTTAAATGTATGCGAACAGAACCGTGTAACCTCCTCCAGTGAATGTAGTTAAAGGTACCCTGTGGTGTTAACTTGTAAACAACCAAACAAGTTAATGTTTTTCACCAGAACATCTTTCCCTTAGGCCTGACATCTGTTTTTGATTTTGCTAGCTAGCAGTCACAGTGTTACCTGCATTTTGAAGGAATATTACATCGTTTTCTATGTCTTCTAGCATGCTACTAACACCAAACTGTCAATTAATGTAAAACGTGAAACCGTTAGCAATCATTTATTATGTCACCCATGTTGAGCACAGTAGAAATATACAAACAAAACAGTGACCCACTCATCACAACATTGCTCCATGGCGCCACTAGTGGTCAAACATTTCACAGAGTACCTTTAAGATTTAATGCTGATAAGTTGACAGACTGACTTAAGGGAAAAGTGTGTATGAGAAGTGAATAATGTTCATTGTGAAATGTATCATGCAAAACGAAGAGCAGAGAGGAAAGTGACTAAAAACTGAAGGAAAAAGAGAAAAGAATAAAAGAAAGGATGAAGTTCAGAGGAGACAAGTGAGAAGCAGAGCGGATTTTCTTACCACAAGAAGAGCAAAGAGGATGACTCCACAACTCCAAACATCTGCCCTGCGACCATCATACTTTTCACCCTGAAACACAATGACCCATTGTCATCAGACATGCACAAACACACGCAAACACACATACACACACTGAGAGGGAAGTAACTTACCCTTATGACCTCTGGGCAAGCATAATGTGGAGATCTAAAAACAAAAAAGAAAGAACAAAATTATTTAAAGATTTAACTAGATACAAACACAAAGAGGAGGTGGTGAGTTCATGTGTTGTGATTGCTGACTCATGGAAAAAAATACTCCAGCCCGAATGCACAAAAGCTGAGAACACCTGCTCTTTTCCAGAGAATAGATTGAATAGGTGAATCCAGGTGAAAGCTACAATCCCTTACTAATTTTATCTGTTAAATCCACATCCCTCCTGATGGGCAGATGGTGTAAAAAATGCTTTTAATGAAAACAGCCACCGATTATGTAAAAAGAAGCACAATAGAGCTTTGAGAGGATGTTCCTGGTGGTTTTGTATATATATCACTAAAGTCTAAGTGCTCAAGCCATTTAAATACTAAAAACCACTAGAAAGATTATGTTAGGAATGTACATATCATCTTTATAGAGCATTTACAATACAGTTCAGTTCAGGTACAGTTTAGTACCTGACCAAAGACCATTAATAATGAGAATACAACTCAAGGGTTCAAGGTTCAAGACACCCTTGAACCTTGAACCCTTGAGTTGTATACGCACAAAAACACTTTTAGCCCCAAAGAACATTTTTTTGAACCCTGTTCTCACCCGCAACTGGTTTCCAGCAGGCTGTCTCCGACTTGCAGTGAGGCCATGCCAAAGTCTGCTATCCTGATGTTATTCTTCTCATCCAAGAGAAGATTCTCTGGCTTTAGATCTCTGTGACTGAATACACACACACACACACACACACACACACACACACACACACACACACACACACACACACAAACTCAATCAAAGTACCAGTCTTTTTTTCCCCAGACCATAAACAGTAGCTAAAACTTGGTACACTGTGCATTGAAACATTTTGACTGAATGGGAGATCTGCTATTTGTTAAAGCAGATCCCATCATTGTTTCAATGTACATATGGGAATTCGACTTGAACAACTGTGAACCAATCCTTTAAACTTCTAAGATGTCATCATTTAAATACACGTTTGAGGCCCAAAGAGGTCAAATGATCCAATAATTCACCCCCCCCCCCCTACCCATACCCCCTAGATTTATCATATAATAAAGGACTGGACTAAACATGATAAGTAAGTGATTAAAAAACATTTACTTTTGACACCTGAAGTACAATTTGCTGGTAGTACTTCTACTTCACTAGGGTTTTGAATACACGTTCTTACACTGGACTGTTTTTAACATCATTGTTTTGGTACTTCGACTAGTCATTTCTGTCTAATATGTTTTTTCCACAATAAAGTTCAAGTACCTCCTTAAAAATCCATAAAAGGACTCTAAAATGAATCTAATCCTCCACCTTCACTACGAAGTCCAGAATCTATGAATATATAAATGTTTCTGTTTTCAAAAGTTTAACTGTTGGACAGAAGATGCCTCCTACTTCACTGTGAAGTCCATTTTCAGATTTTGAGCACTGTAGGCTTCAAGTTTCCACATCACACTTGTGTAAGTTTCATATTGGATCACGATAGGCTCCAAACTTGTCACACTCATAAGTAAACACCGTAAACTCAGATTTAAGGTGAGCATAGAGTAACTTGACACTTTTACCAGATGTATGGTAACCCTCCTGTTGTCTTCATGTTTAATTTTTCCTGTTGTCTTCCGTGCAATTTTTGTTTTCCTGGGTCAAAATTGACCCATACGATATAAATTCACCCAATTCTGTGTTAGACCTTTTAAGCCAACTTCATACCACAAGTTTTACATATATTTTTTGGAAACTATGGTCAAAAAGAAGAAAAACACATTTTTGAGTAGAAGGAACTGATTAAACCTGCTTTTATAGTCTTTGAGTGGTACAGTAAAGTATTTGCTTGTCAGTATGCATAACAATGTCATCTACCTATGTGATAACTCAACCAAACCAACAGAAAAGCTAAGAAAAGAATGGAGCAGAGAACTATTTTAAGATTCCTATAGCTTCTCACAGACCATATAGAGTGATTGTGGCAGAAGTCGAGGGCGGAGATGATTTGTCTGAAGAACTTCCTGGCCTCTTTGGGAGTCAGTCGGCCCTTCTTCACCAGGTAGTCGAATAACTCTCCGCCAGACACATGCTCCAACACCAGGTACCTGAGAGACATAAGGCAGAGAGGTCAGAGTAATGAAAACAGGTGAAGACATGGAAGGATCCTCGGAAACTAAAATGTGTTTAAAAATAACCGCCATCAAAATCCATGCACACAAGTCCCAGATACTTCTTCCATACACGGAAGCTCATACACGCTCAGGCACACACATCATATCTTCAATGTCATATAGTTATCTATCTCTGTTTTGTCTTACAGAACCTGTTTCTTCCCTTTCAGATTCAAGGTTGTTTTTGCTCTGGCAGAGATCCAGAGGCAGAGAGGGAAGATTAAAAAAAAAAAAAGTCAGCGGAAAAGGCGAAAGATAAAGAGATACTCACAGGTATTTGTTATTCTCATAGACATCATGCAGCTTCAGAACGTGAGGGTGCTCTATTAGTTTAAGAATAGCTATTTCTCTCTCCACCTGGATAGACAGAGAGAGGGCCGAGGGATGGAGGGAGAGGTGTGGAGAAAGGTTAAAAGAGAGGGAGAGAGAGAGAGAAAAGAAGAAGAGGGAGGTTAAAAAAGATGGAGATTGAAATGTCAGAAGGAAATATAAGATAAATATGATGGGAGGGAAAGAGAACGAGAGAGGAAGCATAAGTATAAAGACAGTGGAAGTTAGCAGCAGGAGGAAACTGTATGCAAGTATTCATTTCAAGGTTGAGGTGCTAAAGCTTGGCAACATGAGAAGTAATAGTTGTAGACAGAGAGGAGACAGAGTCAGCATTTAGTAAATAAGTACGTCATTTTGATGACAAAGTGCATTTTAAAATGAATGTTAAAGAAGATGAAAGATTGTTATAACATCCAATGCTCTCACTGTCAGTTTATCATGTAAAAGATTCAGGATGAGTTAGCTAGCTAGCTAACACTTACTGTCATGACTTGTACAGTAAGAGTTAGCTAGCAAGCTGAACTATAGGCTTTCTCTTTTAACAAACATAAGACCTAAGAGCATGTCGTCCACTAATCAGAAGGGTTAGGGTTAAGGTTATCAGTGGTTTGGTTCCCGGCTCCTCCAGTCCACATGTAAAAATGTCCAAATTGCTGCTGATAGGTGTGTGTGTGAATGCGGTTTGATGTAAAAGTGCTTTAAGTGGTCGAAAGACTAGAAAGAAGCTATATGAATGCAGTCCATTTACCATTTAAAGCTGCACTAATCAACACTCGATATCAACAATGAACCCAATGACTATGTAATGTAAACAGTGTTGCTCTGTTTTGATTGAGTCTTTCTGCTCTCATTAGCCTCGTCTCCAGAGGATACAGGTAGCTGTTTTCAGCAAAAAATTCTCCGATAAACCAACTGTGCAACCATCCACTAGTAGGAGGACAACGTTAGCAACTAGCTATTGAATATATGTGGAGTATTTAGGAGCAAAACACGCAGATATTTCCATTTAGAGTTCAGTAGAGACCAAAACATAACTAAAAGTACAGTGAGTACAGGGCTAATGTTTGCTAGGTGACAGGAAATAGACTCTCAGAAAATAGGAGATTGTTTTATTTGACGGGAAAGTGAGGCATCGTACCAATGTGAGCGGGAAATATAGGAGAGGTTAAAAAGTGGTCGGAAAATGTTACATTTCGTCATGTTGCAGCCATGGAGCTACTTCAGTTCCCTGTAGTTGAACGTGCGTTAGCTCGCCTCCCCAGCTTATGCTAAAAGCAGAAGTCCATCAATGCAGATACTGGTGTTCAGCACAGAGAGTGGATAATGGGCAACTTTCCAATATAAACCTGAGAACACTGGTGGCATATGAAGGAGGTGAAGGGTGGCTTTTTGTTTTTGGTGCAAAATATTTTTATTTTTCACATTTGTCACACGCCTGTCATCTGGGCAAAGAAAGAAAGTTCAACATTTTACTAACTTAGTCAAAAACAGTTGGAACAAATGTATGTTTGAGCTGCCAGATCTGACCTGACCCTTTCAAAGACTGTAGAAACAATCAGTAATACTAATAAGAGATATTTTTGTGTAACACAAATGATGCCGTTCTTTGTGCCTCAAGTTTCCCTTCTTCAACATGCTGCATTTGAGTTTTAAAAAAGACAGACTGCACAAAGCTGCGAGTAATCAGCCACAACACCAACATGAAAAAGCTATTTAAATTCTCTTTTCAGTTCATGGTGTTTCAGCTGAAGTAGCTTTCATCGGAGGGCATAATTAGCAAAATGAAATCATGTCTATTGTTCAGTATACAGAAGCAGTGCCCACACACTCGGCAGCTCCAACTTACAACGCACTGCCGGGCTTTTCTTGACAAAAATAAAGACTATTTCTGCTGCCATCTCTGCAGGTCGGAGAGTGCGAGCCTGAACTCTGTAGCCTCCACAGTGGCTGTTAAGTAGACAGATGAGGTAAGTTTTGTACCTTCATTAAGACTGATTCGGAGAGTTTCTCTCTGTTGACAATCTTTATGGCCACCTTCTGCCCGGTTATACAGTGGACGCCCAATTTCACCAGTCCTGAGAAATAGACAGAGAGAGAGAGGGAAAGACTGTGTTTGGACGTCATAAATCATCATGTAGTGTGAAAACAGGAAGGAAGTGTCATAAGTGACACATATCATAAATTATTCAAATTTTTACTGATATTGTCACTATCACTGATCAAAGCTCACAAAAAGACAGACAGGACGATGTATGAAGAGGCCTGCTGTGACATCTTGTACCAAATACTAAGAATAAATCTACATATCCTCTGATGAATTTAAGGAAACCCTTTAAGAAGATTGAAATGGAATAAAAATGGAAGATAAGAAGATTTAAAAAGATTAAAGCATGAGCTCTGAATATCATAAGAATGTCAAAGTGATTCTGAATGAGGGAGTAACACCCTGGGATCAGCTGATGCACCTTGCAGACGTCCTATCTGCCTCGCTACAAGACTCCAGGTAATTTAGGAGGTTCCTACCTGTCTGTCCCTTCCCGAGGGTCTTCTCCAGCCGGTAAGGCCCCACATACTGGTTGGACTGGCCCACCGTCAGCTCTTTGCTGCTCATCTTTCAAGAGATGAAATTATATTCCTGATATAAGGCAGATCAAGATAGCGGTCGGTCCTGCTCGGTGCGTAATGCCGTAACGCACATCACAGGCGGCTTTACGGCGGTGGAGAGGAGAGGAGAGGAGGACTGATCGTGATCTAAAGCCGGGCCCTGCAGGCTACTCCCATGCACTTGTTTGTCATGCGGTCAGGCAGCTGCCTAAACCTGCGTGCAGGGAGTGAGAACTGGCCTGAATCCCACTCTGTAAGGCCTATAAGTCTTTTTTTTCTTCTTCCACTATTGGGTTGTGTCTCCTTTACTACAGCAGAGAAAGCAGCATCATTCAGAGGGAAGGTAGAAAACGTGGAGAGGACGTGTGAGGTTTGACCGGTGCCAAGTGATGGGAGATGTCCAGAATGATGCGAATAATCGCCGTCAGTCAAATAAAACCCACCCTTTGCTATAAATAACAGTAGTTTAAAGCTGAGTGATCCTGTTTTTTTTAGCTTATGCAGCTGGCCAAAAGTGGAGCAGAACAGAAAAATCTCGTTCAGACCTGGACAGGAAGGCTACATTTGCCACAGATTGATTTCTGTAAGTGCAGAGTCTCAAATATCCCAAGTCAGAATGCCCTGATTGAATCCATTCTCTGATCGATATCAGGGACCCCCCTCCCTCCCCTCCTAACGTCCAAAAAACAATTTCATAATCCTCACAGTCACGCTTATTCCCCTTTCCGTCTCAAGTCCGGCCTCGTTTGGTCAGGATCTGCCTTTCTGTGCAGATGCAGCGTTGTCCAGATAATAATCTATTATCACAACAGCATCAGCAAGAAGAATGGGTTTTCCAATATCCGGTGCACACTTTGGCTCACCCCCTCCCCGGCCCTGCATCAGGAAACAGAGGAAGAAGGGGGAGAGCATCAAAGAGGCAAACAGCCGCGGGCAGGCAGGGCCAGACAGGCAGAACGCCCCACGGTCAGGACAGCTGCGGTGAGGTGCGCTCGGTGCGCCGGAGGAGAATCAGCGCTCAGCCCGGTGATTAATCCTGTTTCTAGAAACAAGCATCCTCAGCTGGCCTGGTGGCAGCCGACTCCCCGCCTCTCCTCCCCTCTTCCCCCCTCCCTCCCTCTCTGCCTCTCTGTCTCTCTTTCTCTCTCCCTGGCCGGCTATGCTCATGATATCACCGCATCTCCTCCCTCAGCCGGCTGCTGCACAAATAACAAAACAAAACAACCACACACAAAAAATCACCCAAAAAAAATCAACAGAAATCGCCTCGGAGAAGACAATCTTTCAGGGTGTCAAGAAGTTGCACCGCATCCACAGAGCTGCCCACCATTCACGGGATGGTCTCCTCCACTCCGCCGCCCGTAGGTAATATCCCCGTCTCTCTTTCTGTTCTCCCCCCCACCACCACCTCTCACACTCCTCCTCTCCTGCTTCCTTCTCTTCATCCGATACGGGCAGCATCAGCATCCGGGTTCCGCTCCCCTCCCCTCCCATCCCATATGTCTCTCTCTCGCCCCCACCCTTTTTCTTTTCTTTTTTTTTTGTTTAACCACAGCAAAGTTACATCTAAATTATGTGATTGGCTGCAACAACTGTGGAAAAAAATATCATATAGAGATCATAGAGTTAAACATCACACTTTAAACACTTGAATGTAAAAATATTAAAGTCCTTCTCCATTCGAAAATGTGTTTTGTTCATCGTTGGATGTTTGAGCTTCAGTGTGCATTATGCAGTGTGATGTGGAACATTGAATGAGGGAGAAGGACAAGATGTGACTTTAAGAATTTTAAATGGAACTGAACTTTTTATTAATTAGTATTTTTATATAGTATATATGTGTCCTTAAATATGTCTGGAGGGTATCCTTAATATAAATGATGACAAAAACTAAATAGGAATGTTACAAAAATACCAGTCTATAGAAGTTTAAAAGTATAACAGACCACAATAGAAACGCAGCACAATTTAGTGTTATCATTGGGGAATATGGGGATATTATTGTGTTTCTAAGGCTAAATAATGTCATCATGATATTTTCTGAGGGAGAATCACGAAAAACGCGTCACAAAGTATTCAACTTGTTCTGGAGCTTTCAATTTGTATCACACACTGTTCATCAGTAGCAGCAGTGTTTGCAGATGTTCAGACTTTCCATTATTTTAAAGACTCCCTCCAGACATGTTTTAATGTAGATGAAAACACTCTGCTTTGAATAATACTTTGTGACTAATATCAAAAAACTTCAATTACCTCATTATTATCCTTAAAATTACATCTCATGCTCCTCTTTCATTAAAAATTCAGAATCTATGAATATGCAAATCATTTTAGTTTCAGAAGTTTAACTGTCTGACACAAAATGTCTTCTGCTTCTCTCTTAAGTCCATTCTCATTGTTTGTGGTTAGGGGGCTTCAAGTTTCCACGGCATACTTGTTTGAGTTGCATACTGGACAACGACTGGCTCCAAGCTAGTCGTTATGTCACAAATCACTAACCTAAGTACACACCTTAAACTCAGACTTAAAGGCGAGCACAGAGAAATGTTCCACTTTGAGCAGTTAAATGTGAAAACAGTCCTTGCATGCCAAATTCTGCACATGCATCAAGCTCAAACGTGTTAGTGAAGTAACAAGAAAAAAAACGTTTAAGTCAAGCCAACATCGACAAGAAGTCCTATGAGTGTTTCAGCATCTAGGGTTTAATCACTGAGCAAACTTAATGTACTGATTTTATCCATATTTCTGGGAAATAAGGATAAAAATCAAATATCACAATATTTTTATAGGTATGACTATTGGTGCTTTCGCAAAATATTTACACAATGAGATTTTTGATAAATAATCGTCAGTTATATAATGACTAAGTGGGTAAAGGCAAATAATGGAATGGCTTGAACAGTCTTTTAAGTTCAGAGAATGACATGATTTTAATGTAATGCTGCCTTTAAAACCAGGAAAAGACAACACAATATCGTCATATTGTGATATCGACATATCGTCATATCCTATGACGATATGTCGATAATATATTTTGTTGTCTTTTGATCCAAAATCGATAAGACGATATCTCGTCTCATATCATGATATCAATATAATATTGATATAGTTTTTTGTCAGCTGTTTCCACAGTCAAACTCAATTAAAACGCTTTTTAGGACCACAGTCCACTGTTTGTACAGTATACATTAAAAAAAACCCACTTGATTTTGTTGTTTCAATTTTAAGTCTCTGTTCTATATTTGTCCTTGTTTAATATATTTGTGACATGATGTTAATACCAGGAGAGGGAAGGTTAGATGTCAATATGTGTTCTGCCTGAAGATGCAAGGGGTGAATATTGTAATACCTTCAGAGAAAAATATTTTTTTGAATTGTTCTTTCAATAAAAAAATCTAATAAAAAATACAACCAGAAAAAAAGCTCTTTGTTGATGAAAAAGCCGCTGACCCCTGAGTCAGTACATAATGTGCACCAGCAAAACCTCTGGCTGCTGCATCACTGTATGCTGTGATTAAGGTTCACATTGTGATATCTCTATGACGTTGACTCACAAATCTTAATCCCCTTTAATCTTAATCTCTTGATGCAGTCAGGTTGATGTAGCTCAGATTATCTAATAGTGCTGCGTGTTAGTGTGTGTATGCACAAGTCCGTGCGTGAGAGTTCATCTCTGTGTGATTGACTGACGGTGTTCCACAAGGACAAAGCGGAAAATAGAGGAAAGAGAAGAAAATAAGAATAGCTTTGTATAACAGAAATATAGTTTTTCTGCTTAACGCGACGACAAAGGAGTACGATGCACTTCAAAACCTCCATTCATACATACTCAACATTCAAAAATGCTGCATAGTTGTAATAATGAATGTCTGACTTTTCATTATTATAGATATATACCATACCATATTAAAATCTCAGTTTTCCATCATTAAAGTTAATCCAGCTGCTCGTGCAGGTACATTTTCTTACCACAGGGTGGTGCTGTTACTGTTGCGTTATGCTACTATGTGTGCTGCCATTTTCTTTACACTGCAGTAGTCTTTTCTTACCACAGGATGGCGATGTAGTGGTTGAAGTTTACAGTTACAATAAGGCCTGTTTAGTCTGTAGGTGATGCAAGAAAACAGCTGGCAAATAATGTGACGGTTTGCTTCTTTACTTGTGTCAACTCATTCACAGCTTCATTAACATGCCGCTGCTCTACTGCAGCAGTGACAGAAAAATTGTGAGCCTGCATTATACTGTACACTGTCTCAACCTTTTTCTCTTCTTTCAATGAGTACAGGAGTGATATGATTGAAAATATTAGACACAGGTTTTCTGCTTACATGCTCCAAGAAGAAGAATAATCTTGATATAATGAGTACCTACACAAGGAATAAGAGCTCACTAATGTATCAACCAAGTACAGGTTTTCTTCAGGCTTGTGGGTGGTTGAAACATTGCAAATAAAAGTAAAGGGAGCTTTGATTCAGTGCAAGTATTTAAATGTATCCAGCACTTATCCCACTGAGGTTTTATGGATGTGCTACTCTATTTCATATAAAGGTGTAAATTACCAATGAAGAAGCTGGTGGAAATGAATCACTGTTACTATAATATAACAAGAATAGAGTGCAAAGGAGCTGCGACTTATATTAGTGTTAATTTTTTAAGATTTTAAGGGGATTCTTTGCTTTTGAAATTCAATTCAATTCAAAACTTTATTAAGGACACAGCTCATGGGGGTCCATATCACAATATAATACAAAGGAATATAAAAGAGAGAGAAAAAAATAAGTTGACAGACAATATCTAAGAAAAACATTCCACAATGATCAGACATGTGCATTCAGGCTACAACGCCAATGGTTCCACAGTCTAGACAAGAACCTGGCAGAAGTCAGCTCAGGGTTGGTTAAAGTCCAAATAATACCGTTAGTAGAATCAGATCATCTGCATATACCTCTATATATAAGATTTTGTACTACAGCAGAGCAGGTAGGTACACCAACATTAACAAACATTTGGAACACATTTGGAATATATTTCAAAGGACCAACCTTAAACCTGACAACTGAACAGTAAAAATACTGCCTCTTACTTACTTATCTTCTCACACTTCATGATGATCTAGCGCCTCCAGAACAACTGCATTAAATTAATAACACCGCACCTTATTCACAGCACACACTTTGTCTTGTCATCGCAGGAGAAGCACAGGTGGAACTAATAACATTAACGATGGCCACAGTTACAGCAGTAAATAATAACTAAACAAATTTGTGCTGTCAGGGCTGTGTGCAGCACAATAGACTTATTCATCAACAAAGCCATGAGGAAATGCTTCAGGGTTTCATTTTTCCTGCTTTTCCTGATAACATTCATTTGAACTGTTGCTTTAATGCAACTCTTGAGCATTTGGCTTTTTTTGCAGTGTAAGATCTGCCTACTTAGAATAAAATCAAGTTGAGAATAATAATATATCTAGTCAACACATTTTTACTATATTGTTTCAAACAAGAACCACTGGAAAACAAAAGACACAGATAGATCATATGAGATCAAAATAAGCTTAAGACATTACATTTATGAATACCAAAAATCTTTGAAATATCAATATCAGATCTTTTCTTTTTCACCTGCATGTGAAACATTAAAACATGTCTAAACAATACAAGTAGATACTGTAGATCGTGCAAATTTTTCTCTACTTCCTCTAATGTCATGAGTACCCATTACTATTTGAGACCACAGATTTTACATAACAGGAAATGAATAACTCTATCATGACTCATATAACTGAATGTGCACTAAACATATTAAACGTATGTAGTATAAAGATAATACAAGCTAATGAAATATGCTTAGAAGAGAAAGTGAGAAAACAGACTGATAGATCACACAATACACTATAATAATACACACTTCATTAACATCACTCACTTGTTACATTTATAATCAGTCTTGCATACAGAATATTAATTAAGTAAAAAAGAACAGGCACAGACAGCATAATTTACTTCAACTATCTAAAGTAAATGTCTTATGCGGCTGATTGGCATCTGACCGTATCTTTTTAAATGTAAGTAGCAAAGGTAAAAGCAGAATTGCTGAAAAATGTCTTTATTCCTGGGTTGTGCATTAAAAACACCAAATGCAAGACACAGCAGATTAAGCAGGCTGAACTGAAAACCAAGACTTAAATATTAACTGATAACTTGATGTGGAACAGGTGATTAGACAAGGTCAGACTGGGAGTTGATTGGCTCGGAGGACAACAGGGACAGGGCAGGGCTGATGAGACTGATATAGGACAGGTGTAGAGGCTGGGGGGGGGGGGGGGGGGGGGGGGGGGACACTGAGGGCAAAGGCAGAGTTAACAAACATGTTGCATAGCAGGGCAGGTGTGGAGGGGGATGGGCAGGAGTGCAGGAACACACTGTTACACAACCCAAATGTAAATAAGCAAAACCAAATGACCACAAGGACTAAACAACAGAAGACAACACTAGAAACCATGAGAACAAACACAAAAAGTCCAAAACCCACAAGGCCATGACAGGTTTAGGTATGAATAGGTGACAGCAGCTCTCATATTTTGGATCTATTGTTTAAAAGATCTTGTCATATAACAGGAAAAATGAAGTTTTATAGTTTAAATCTACTGAATATGATCCTGGAGAAAAAATGAAACACAGAAAGGGGCTCATAATGGGTTTTTTTTTTCAATGTTGACTTTGCTGTTTCTACTGTGTATTAAATTATATGCAATGCACAACAGACTGGAATTATACTTTTTTTTTTTTTTTTTAAACATGCATTAACATAAAATAAGATTGAAGTGAAGCAGGGCTCTTCAGATGAAAGTCCTATGCAGAGTTGCTCTCAGTTTCTAGATCACCTCCAGAGTCAGTGAACCTCCATCTTCAAATTGCATTAAGATCCTAGCATTATGTTATACTTACTATGTAATTATTACATCTTACAAGTAGGTAACTGTTGATCATAAAGAAAGTATGTTGTAGAAATAATCAAATCTTTCTATTTTTCCTCTGTGATCACGCTCTCATGAGATGTAGACATTATTGCTGCTGGTTCATTTTTAAGATGACTTGTTATTATGTTGGACATACATTTCATCACTTTCAAAACCATTAGAAATGTTTCAGTGTGAACTGATTTCCCTTCTTACTTCCAGCCAACAATCTTCCAATTAATGATTGACCCTATTATAAAACTGCCCAAACTGAACTAACAAGACCAAACTGTCCAATAGTTAACTTTCTGACTGACCTACTTTAACTGAACGCACACCAAATAAATCCCATACTAATGAATTAATGACAAATCATGTTGTTGCAGTAATGGACTAATCAAATTATGCAGTTTAAAGTAATACACTGCGAATATCAAGTGTATGCATTTTCATTTTTGCTGTTTCATTATTTTCTGTAAATTGCTCAATGACAGTGTATGAGTGTATGTATGTGTACTCATACTATCGGTGGAGAAAACTTGAGTTATCTTCTAATTAACATTTAAAAAGCTACTTGTGACTTTAAATTGTTTATAGCCCTGACACTGAGATGAAAGCACTCATGCTTTTCCTTCTTTAATAAAATCTCATCTCCTTGAACTGTCACAACACAGAAAGTTCCACTGAAGCTTTCTCCTATTTCTGCCAATATAAATTAGGTTTTGAATTTGAAACTTCTGCAGATCATAGAAACATCCCAGCTGGTGGGATGGAATATTTAAAACATTTTTACATATTTTGTAAGAAGATGATATGGTTGATATGCTGCTTTTTTTCTGTAAAGTAATCTCTGAAATGTAGCTTAAAATGTCTGAAAAGTAGAAAATGTGTTATTCCACCAATGAATCCTGGTAATGGGTGTGTCAGCGTTTAATAGAAAAACACAGTAAATAAAATCATTGGAAAATCAACTGAAACTGAATTTTTTTTATCAACTGTTATTGCTATCAATGGCTAACCTGGCTAAAACTGTTTTGTTTTTTTCCCTCCTAAACTGGAACGATTCAAACTCAGGTGTGATGTCATTCCCAGCTATTCATAGCTTTTTTAAAGCAATGCTAAATGGCAATGCTAATAAGCTGAAGTTTAGTAGTTGTTCACCTAACTTAGTTGATCATGTTTACATGCTAACATTTGCTAATTAGCACTAAACACAAAAGTTCAGCTGATAGGAATGGTTTTTTTTGGAAATATTTGGTTGAAAGTTAAAGATGGAAAGGTAAAGAGGCCTTGTGGAGTTGTAACAGTTATTTTTACATTCAGTGTAATTGTCCTCGAGTTCTAACAAGAGTGTTACATGTTTACTAGCTTTCATTCTTCTCTCTCTTTGTTGGAGAGTTTCTTGGTGTATTCTTTCTCTTTTTCAGTTTATTTGTTTCATGCATTGCTAAAACAGAGTATTACAGACATAAATCACATTTTAAGTGGTTACGCTTCTATTCTGTCAATTAAGCTCTGCAAGAGTGTCAGTGTAAGTCAATGTCTTAAGCTTCCTAAATGGCTGATGACTTATGACTCCAAGAAAATTGATTGTAATTGTTTTGAAAATATAAAATGTCTGTCTTGAAAAAAATCTTGAACAAAAATCAATGAAAGAGGCTGCTTGATACATGTGTCTCAGCCTGTCACAGTCAACTGAGATGTACCTAAACTATAAAAGTGTTTTCTATTAAGTCATCAGTACGATTCTACCAAAGTGCCTGTTGGATCAACAATATATTGACAATTTTGGTAACTTTACAAAACGGATGAAGCTTTCTTTTTCTGTTCTTCCCACAACTTTCTAACAATCAATTGCAAAACAACATTTTTGGTCCTTAATTTAGAGATTGAGACTATAATGACTTGTAGACAAGTCAAAGAATTATTAACATAGTATTTTTAGAGAGAAGTTGATGCTTTTTGAATGGGAGTTTATTGGAGCCAATGATTTTTTTTTGGAGCCAGCATATAGCAGCCGTTGGTGGCATTGCATTTTAATGCATATCCACATTGACCTCAGCATTAAGCTATGGTTGTTGCCACTTGGTGTTGCCATTCAAAAACAAATATACACGTTGTCAAACAAAACAGGGTGCAAGTAAATTTGTTTCAAGAACACTCTGGCCTTTAATCTGCAGACTGCACTTTAAAAATAATTTAATAGACAAGTCATCTTCAAAGTCAGCCTGTAGCAAGTGACTTAAAGTTCCATTAATCTATGTTCATATCAACAGTGAACCAAATGACTATGTGTAATGGAAAAAAACATCCTTTCCCCTAACTCTACAATCCCCTTTAGCTTTATAGAGATTTTCAGAGTGTGGCTGGGCTCTCCCTTAGAGATTGAGTGAGAAGCTCGGTCATCCGGGAGGAGCTCGGAGTAGACCCGCTGCTCCTCCGCGTTGAGAGGAGCCAGATGAGGTGGCTCGGGCATCTAGTAAGGATGCCTCCCGGACGCCTCCCTGGTGAGGTGTTCAGGGCACGTCCCACCGGTAGGAGACCCAGCTGAAGACCCAGGACACGCTGGAGAGACTATGTCTCTTGTCTGGCCTGGGAACGCCTTGGGATCCCCTGGGAAGAGCTGGACGAAGTGGCTGGGGAGAGGGAAGTCTGGGTTTCCCTGCTTAGGCTGCTGCCCCCGCGACCCGACCCCGGATAAGCGGAAAGAAGATGGATGGATGGATGGATGGATTATTATTAGTATAGATTTTATTTGTGATAACTTTCCACCCAACTCAACCCCCCAACCTAACCCTTGCCCCCAACCCTAACATTAACCATCACACGTAAATGCCTATCCTTAACCTTTACCCTAAACTGAACCTAAACCCAATTATAACCTTAACCTTAAAACCAAGTCAACCTACTCAAATTGGATCTCACAATGATAGCCATACAAGTACACACAGAGACACGCAGACACGCTGACACACACACACACACACATAGACACTGTCATGCCTCTCCTTGCCCTTTGCCCTTTAGGATCTTCTCTTCAGAGTCAGAAATACTGTATCCCCTCCCCAGTGGAATCTTTCTCAGGCATTCAGCCAGACGCCCCTGTGAAGTGGTTGGATGGTATATCTGAGCTGTGTTCATGTAACTGCAACACGTGTTGCCATCAGTATTGAACAGTATGTGGGTGTGTAAATGATTGATTGATGCTACCAATTCTGTTGGTCAACAGTAGTCCTCTAAAGATAAGGTTAAAAATTAAGTGTTTAATTGTAGTAAGTCCACAGGGTGACCTTGCAAGCAGTACATACGTACATACATGCATGTGTGTGTGTGTGTGTTTGTGTGTGTTGGGATGTAGAACATATGGTTTGTTCTGTCGCATGTTGATACCAGGAGAACATTCCTGGAAACATAGCGGACCTGTTTACACAGGTCACACATTCTGTGTGTTACGTCACATGTGCACACCATGATAGTCACATTGTGTTGTAGTGCAGTTTGTTAAAATTATACAATGCAACAACAAAATGACCTAATACCCAATGAGTGTTGAATGTGAAGCTCCCTCTTGTGTTCACTTCTCGATACAGTGTTCAAAAATGAGAGAAATCATAATTAAAACTGCTTGGAAATAAATATTTAGTGTACACTGTAAAGCTCACTGGATGGATATATTTCATTTTCTATTTTAAGAACACCTATATATGTATATGATTATATAATGTCTTAAATTAACAACACCTCAACATCCAAACCTCGACAGCAGGACTCTGAGTGAAAGCAGAGGACAGGCTCATCTAGGAATGTGTGGGTGTGACAAGAAGAAGAGTTGAATTTACCCCCTAGAGACGGATTAGAGAAGCAAAACCGACAGCTGACAATACTGATGTCTACTTGCGAGTGTACGTCTGTGAGAGTGTGTGTGTGTGTGTGTGTGTGTGTGTGTCTTTGTGTGACCACAGGCCTTATCTTGACCACGCTGTGCAGGACCAATCACCTTTCACTTGGTTTCTCTAGGCAGTGTTTAGTGTTTAACTTGAATACCTCTCAGGAGTGTTTCTGTTGATGCATGTTGTGGAATTTACCTCATTCCACAACTTATTACTGACAGATTTGTGAGCAATGAGTCTGCTCACCAAAACACATTTTAACCTGTGTAAAGTCTATTTTAACCATATGTTGTCGTGGGATTGAATCAGCAAGATAAGAAACTTTTTTCAACATCAACAGTCTTTCAAAGTGCTCAGAAAAGAGGAAATTTGAACACTTACAAATTCCAACTCCAACCACTGCTGAAGATCTTGTGATATGAACATAAAGACTACTCATCCAATGAAAACTTGATGAAAACTGCTGAAAACTCACAATCTTCATAATTTACTTCGACATAAATGTGCACCTCCTAATATAGTACTGACAGTCATAGTAGCTGAAATTAAACAGGTATAGCCATTACGTAATTATACTGGACAGAAATAATAGGTTCTGCAACTTTCACTGAACCTGCAGATATATGTCTGTTCATGATAATATATCAGTAGTTCAAGAAAAAACCTCAACATTCACATCAACTTCACACTCCCTAAAAATGTGCAAGAGAAGACATGTCTGACCATGTCCATGTTTCTCTTCTACCAAATTAGAAATACATGATTATGTATCAATTTTAAAGCTGTGTTCTGCTGAGTAGGCCCAAATATCTTGGTCACAATTCTTTAAAAAATTGAACCTTATCAAGTGTCTTAATCTATGTTACGTGCTCTTGTTGAAAAGGCTGTGGTGTATCTTTAGCAGATTTGTTTGAACTCTCAAATATCAATGGATGAACTATCAAAATAGACACGCTACACTTAAATTAAGAGAGGAATGTGACTGAAATAAAACCAAAGGGAAATGAAATGGCAATGTGAAAGATATGAAAGGTTGGTTTTGTTACAGAGCCAAGCTAGCTGTTTCCAGTCATTATGCTAAGCTAAGCTAACCAGCTGCTGGCTCCAGCTACATATTTACCCTACAGACATGAAAGTGATATCAATCTTCTCATCTGACTCTTGGCCAGAAAGTAAATAAGTGTATTTTTTTTTTCAAAATTGCTAACTACTACTGTAATTTACTCTTTAGGTGTTCGTGCTTATCTTATGAAACTTCAGATTTTAAACAGGAAATATGAGTGTAAAAGAGTCACATGTCATGTTTCATTTCACGCATGGGAATAATAATGTGAACTTTTCCTACAAATGGCAAAACAATTAAGGCAAAACCTAAAAATTAAAAAGAAAAAGAAAAAATCACAGTTGATTTTTATATGAATTATTTTATACTTTTATTTCCATTTATAAGTATTCATCTCAAGTCGACAATTTACATTACAGCCCATCGGCTCTCTGGAATTGTCTACAAGTCGATGTACTGTAAGTTAGCCATAGAGGGAGAGGGAGGGAATGGCGGTAAGACTGAGGGACACCAGATAAGGCTAAAACGGAGGGGAGGACAGGGGAAGGAAACTGTGGTTACTGCCACCAGATCCCAAATTGAGCCCGAATCAACACAATGTTAGTCACACCATGATCATCATCATCAACATAATCATCATCGTCGTTGTCATCATTCAGTCCAGTGCTGTTGTGCAGAAGGGAATGCTGGGAACTTGGAGGACTCAGTGCAGTGGACCTAGAAGAGAGGAGAAAGAGGTGAGATATAAGAAGGAAAGGAGTGTGGGACAATGAGCTTTTAGGGGTCCATCTACACTTTTATTTGCTTGTAAGTGTTCTTGTTATCTCAGTGCTGCTTGTATCCTGATCACAACTTGACAAACGATGCTTGACTTGGCGGACTTGCTAACACTTACTAAAGCATTTCAGGTCAAGGAAAACAATACCATGGATGAGCAACAGTCATTTTTTAAAACCACTTTTTGGAGGGAATATTTACCAGTTACCACTGCTACTACTTTTGCTTTTGCACTGCTTGCTTAAGTAAGCATGAGGATGTACAGTTAGGTGATCTTTAAGGTTGGCTAAGAGCCAATCACAATAGGAGCCAGACCACCTCCAAATGTGGTCTGGACAATCTGATCGCATTACCGATAAAAATGTGTTCTGAGTGCATTTACACCTGCATTAACAGATCACAAACAGACACAGGTTTGCATGAATGGGTCCTTAGTTCAAAGTTACTGTCCAAAACATCACTGTGCCTTGGTGTTGTTTGATTTAAAGGAGTTCCTCCACTTAAGTGTTTCATTACAGCTCTTGAAATGATCTCTTGAGCTATTTGAAAGATATTATGGGCAGCCCTGGGCAGTCATCTCACAGAGTTTCATCTTAACTTTCAAAACCAAGAATTAAGTAATTAGGTACATGCAATTGGAAAAGAACTTCCTGTCAACACGATAACCCACAGACCCTAACCATAACCCTCTAACCCTAACCCTGAAAAGTGTTTTTAATGAGACTACTTCCTAATTAAGTTTTTCAGGGACTAATAAATCAAAACCAAAATCTTGTGATGAAGATTAATTTTTTAAAAATGTTTTAATGTCATTTCAGGTGTACCAAACCTTTAAAAATGCTTGCTTTTAACTTTCCACAGCATTTTTGACTTGACACAGGTGTTACATTAACAACGCTCTATTGAAGTGACCCAGTAAGTCATGACAGCGTGACAGTGAGCCATCAAGCACCTTAAAACTGAAGCAAATAAAAGGAATTCAGCCACCTTTCATTTTAATATTGCCACTTTTTCTTTTTCCTACGGCGACACACATCAAGATTTCAGTCACAGAAACATCCTTTTTTCTATGCTGCAGTATTTTATTTTTACCCCAACCCAAAGCACTCATTGCTGACTATGAATGAATCACCGAATTATGTTACCGTGCTCACATTTTGAGGTTGTAGGGGGGCGACTCCTCATGACGTCCCCTCAGCTGCGCTCTTCACACAAGCAGCGAAGGCCTCCATCAGATCTTTGCAGCCCTCGGCTCCTTTCTCTGCCACACTGGAAGAAAAGATACACGACAAATTAGAACGCAGTCCATTTTTAAAACTTCACGATTTTAAAAAAAATGGCTGTCGCATTGTCACATTTCAATGTCACCTTCTCAAACAAATATGCACGTGACTTGGAAGAGAAAACAGAGAGAGGAATGATAGAGAAAGAGAGAGAGAGAAATTCAGTCTGGCTTTTTTTAGCAGTAGTGGACTGGACTAAGTCCCAGCCTAACTAATGCTGTTGACAAAACAGATGCTTGTTTCATGTGCCAACAGATTTTAATTGAAGTAAAGGGCATAATTAGAGTAAAAGCAGGATGGACGAGGTTAAATAAATGAGGGAATGTGTAAAGGATCACTTAAACAAAAATGTTCCTGCTTTTCAGGATTATATGAAGACTAAAGACAAGTGTTGTCCCTCAATGCAAAACCTCCTTCACAAAGTTTGATCCCATCCACTTATCATTTTAGCAGCAAATCAAACATATGCATTGAAATGTTGCAAGGACTCACTATGCAGTTGATACATGCGAATAAAAATGAAATATGTTGGCCGACAAAGAAAGAAAATGAAACAAAAAGGAATGAAAGGGAAGAAGAGAGGGAAAGAGAGAGAGAGCGAGTGCAGGCTGAGAGATTATTTCAGGCTCCCATGCAGGAGCAAACACAGCAGCCGACACTGCCACACAGCATTAGGGTGATGGAGCGAAAGGGAGGAGGGGAGCGAGGGAGGGAGGGAAGGAAAGAAAGAGTGAGAGGGGGCAGAGGGAGGAGTGAGGAGGAATACAGAGAGCCCATCTGTTTGGTAGGACACCAGAAAGGGGGGGTTGCGTGATAATGCGGTGATGACAAGACACAGAGGTAATAAAAGGGTGAACCCACATGAGGAGGAGGAGGGGTTTCCTGTTACATGAATGTAAAGCCACCCCATTGGCTCTTCCTCCATCACTTCATGCTGTCTACACATCCCTCTATTCTGCTTTTCCTCTAATTCATCCTCAATTGATCAAAAAGCATGTTTCCTAAATATCTATCCTGACTTTTATCAAATATCTAGAGGTCATACATTAATCAATAAATCAATCAAACTTTATTTATACAGCAGCTTTCATACAGTTCATGCGATTTAAAGTGCTACACAGTTGATTGACAAGCTGATAATAAGACAGAACAAGTGACACCATAAAGAAAAAGGAATAAAAATAACGAAGTAACAAATTACAAATAAAAAGAAAAAATTGAGACCAAAGCACTCAAACATAAAAATAATGTTTAAAATGTTTAATTAAATGTAAAATAAATAAGAGAAGAAAAAAATAAAATAAAAATGATGAAAGGATGAGGCTGGTATATTTGGTCCTGCTGACATCAGCAAAATTATAGAATAATATCAGCATTATCCCTTTAAATGATAATACCTTAGATTTTCATGAGCTCAAATCCTATTTGCAAACAATGCATGTATGTAGCTGTTTGTAATATTGCCATCTTATTGATATCAGCCTCACTGTTGGCTGTTCACTCCTACAAGTGCATCTCAACATAAGGTGTGTTAAGTTCTGATGTAAACTGAACACTTGCTATGTTAAACGCATTCTCAGGCAGACAGATAAAAAAAACATGCTATTTCATCACTGTGGTAAGTTAGAATTGAATCAAATCATCTTTAAATATACAGCAGGGAGGAATAAAACTCCTTACTCACATAGCTCCTTATATGTACACAACTACTCGGCTTGTGTGCAGCATGAGAACAGATTGCAGTTGCTCCTAACAAAAGGCAGATTATTAACTGACTACTTTAATTAAACTAGTTTGTTTGGCTGAGCTATAATCTAACAGCTGCTGCCTAAGAAGTATTTGTTTCCCCTAGAATTCTGGGATCTGTAGTATCACACTACAGCTTCATTTTCAGCCCTCTCAGATACAATGTCACAACCACTTCAATATCAAGTAGAGTTACGCAGGGCCATCACTGCAGCTTTATCTCTTTGTATTGTGGCCGGCTGCCTGTTAGTGATGTAACACACAGCTGGCCGCTGCAGATTATCACTCAGCGCTTTACTGTGCCAGCAGGGATGGAGCGAAGAGGGTGTATTGCTTCGCGAGTGTGCCACAGAAGCAGAGTGTGAGCGATGAAATGGGAGTGATTGGGTTTGCGTCAATGCATGCGTGCATCCGGAGTGTGTGTTTGTGTGTGTGTGTTTGTGTGTTAAAGAAAAGTCAATGGGTGCTGATGAGCAAACATCAGTGCTGCATAAAAAGTGTAACCCTGAGGGCTTGCAGTCAGATAATCCTGCCACGGCACAGCAGCACCCGGCCACCACAGTTTCAATTTCAATCCCAAGAGCAGCTGACTGATCCAAAGGAAAATGCCATTCTAATGCCATGTAGAACTTTTATTATGCAACACTGAAAACAGAAGCCCCATCCTCAGCATATTGAAGTATAAAAATAGAGGAAGTGAGATCTGCAGAGGGACACATAAAGGCTCTGAATTGGGGCTCTATTCAGATTCAGGCTTCCAAATTAATCCAATTTCACGTTTTTATGATATTTAAAAATAAAAATCAGCCCCTATTTGTACTCATACATGTGTATTGTGTGCACACAGTGGGGGGGGGGGGGGGGGGGGGGGAGTACACAGAGCATCAGTGCAGGGTGATCACATGTGCAAGTGGAGGAGAGAGAGAGAGAGGTGGTGGGGCAATGACATCACCACCAGCGCAGCCTCACACAGTCTCCCGAGAGATGGCACGACGACTCTAGAGCGAGGTCACGTTACAGGGTCATAGGGGCAGAACTGGGTTGTCACGGCAACTCAGGCCATGAACATTTTTAGGTGCATCCGCACGGAACGCTTACAGTTACAGAAGCTTCAGAAAGAAATGTAATAAAGTTATTTGTATATTGACTATCACACACTAGTCGCAGCCTGACGCAGCGATGCAGCATGTTCAAGTCTGACTGATGGGTGATCAGGCTTTGGGTGCAGAGTGACGTCGCCCTGTCTCGGACACAATCAGGAAATGATGGTTGAATTATTTAGGCTGTTGGCTGGAGTCTGTCCTCAGGGACAAACATGCATAATAGATCACTGAGCAGGTGCGGCAGTGAAAGATGATGTAGACGCCAAACATTAGTCAAAAGATTGTGATTAAAGCTGAGTGTGCAATGTTATTATCGGGTGGGGAGCTGAGGGTACCTCGGCACACAGGAGTCAGTATAGTCTCATCTTCTTAGAACAGTGGTTCCCAATCGTTTTGGAAGGTGCGAGCAATCCATAAAAAGACTGATTTTCTTTCATAGTTTGAATCATTTGTGAAATGCCTGAATGTGCAAAATTTCATGCATCATGAATGTTCTGCTTACCTTCTTCTGCTCTCTCAGCCTGTTAATGATCTCTTGACTCTCATATTTAACTTCTGACTCCCTGTGGGGACCTCTGACCTCAGTTTGGGAACCACTATTAGCAAACAGGAAGGTTGCCTGGGGAAAGTCTACCTTTGCCCCAGTTTATGCTTCTCATGCATTTTCATTACATTTGAACCACAGAGCTAAGAGTTTAAAGTATGTATAGGTATATAACTGTTGATCCAAATGTCAAATAACACTTATTGTTGTTCTAAAGGTTTGTCATACTCCTTAAAGACTCTTTAAACTATTTGTCTATGTGCTATATGATAAAATAGATGTTTAACCTGTTTTCTAAGTTGCCACCACATTTCCTATTTTCCTATCGGAATAGCTGGAAATAACAAATCCTTTCTCATTTGTTACTTTTTTAGTGTTACATAGTATGAAAATATATAATAACCCAATGTAAAGTCAGTATAGACAAATATAGCAGATGATAAAATGTATGTGTTTGTTACCATGTTTAGGAAAAAGTGAAGAATCTCTTCACCTGGTAATTATTAATCCTCTGCTTTGCTCTGTGACTCAAATGTGACAGTAATACACTGAGAGGCACAAACTACAGTAAGTTTCCGCTCAGGACATCTGGTTGAACTGGAGATTCTTGCAGTTACAAGAATAGCTTGCAGTTATCAGCATTAGTTAACCAGCCTGAAGGCACAGCTGATAGAAGATGTGTCGTCTGACAAGATTCTTCATGTGACACAAAAGTGCAGAAGAATAAAATAAACTATAACTACTAAATGTGTTTAATAAGAGGGTTCACGATAGGTGGTGCAGTATTGGGGGGGGGGGGGGGGGGGGGGGGGGGGGGGGTAGTTGACACAACTACAGTACAGCACTCAGATTACTGACTTCTGCTGAGTCACCAAATTCCATAATGAAAGACCAGCGCCGTTTCCACCCGCAAGCATGTATAGTACATGTCTGCAGGCAATCATTAACAGAGACATGTGTGTATGTGTGTTTGTGTATGTGTATGTTTGCGTTTGTGTGTGTTTGCGTGTGTGCATCTATGAAGGGCAAAGGACGGCGGCAAGTATGTTTATGTTAAACTCATGAAAGAGCCTGCAGTCTCAAAGTTTATGGTTTTAGTGCCAGTGAACATGTTAGCTATAGGGGTTTGAACATGTTAAATATTAGTAAAGAACTAAATGTTCACCAAGTCACATACTATCAGCATGGGCACTATGGATCTATCTGTGTGTGTGTGTGTGTGTGTGTGTGTGTGTGTGTGTGTGTGTGTATTGATTGTCCTGATTGACTGCAAAAAAACAAAACAAAAATCCTGTAAAAGTATTTCTGTAATCGAGTCCTAAAAATCATATTTTCTTAAAATAAGTGAAAGATGTGCATCAACAATATTTAAACCTGTTTTCAATAGAAGACAGAATTGAATACAAACCAGTAAAAGTAAGTCAGGTCGCTGCATTAGAGTAAATACAAATGAAACTACAGAAGATAATGAAACACATTTGTTGGACTATTCAAGCAATACAGTTCTAGTGTTTTTCCAGCAGCTGGAGGCACAGAATTATTCACCACTACATGTAACCAGAAACCTTAATTACTGGTTTTAGAGGATTAAACACATGACTAATGTAAAAGGTAAGACAGGAGACATGTTTATATAATGCACATGTAATGCAATACATGTAATATTTTAAAAAGTATAACATGATTTATTGTCTATTAGACATGCTCATAGCCTGTTGCTTAGGACTTCACTTTTGTGTGACTTTGCTTGTATGACCTTGACAAGGTCATGACTGCTTCAATAAAACAAAATCTGTAAAAATGTAACAAAACAAAAAGAAAACCCCAAAAAGCCTGAAATATATATATTTATATTTAAAAACTGTCCTGAATCAACTACAAAAACTCAAAATCTGACTTTTGGGCAAGTATTAAGAGATGTTTATGACCACTACATGAAGGCCTAAATCCAATATGGCCGCCTTCATATGACTCTGAATGTAAGGCAGTGTGTCTGCTTATTTGGCTGGTTGAAGTGGGTGTCAAGTAGAGCAGTAACGTGATCTATAGCAGGGAACATGTCATGGTATCCAGTACATACAGTCTCACCCGAACATACCTCTATCCATGACTTTTAAAAGCCGCCACCTAAATATATACAGAAGTTCTCGTATTCATTACCCAGTCAGCCATGTTAAACCTACAGCTGTGTCAGAGTGTGGCTTGGTTGGAGTAAAATGGAAGGTTCATGGACATGTTCTTGAAACTGAAGCTCATCGGTAGAACAGTTTCGCAGTTGGTAACACGTAAGAGCATTCATCCTAAACCTAAATAATTAGAAAACCTGGATCCAAATGTTGCCCTTTCATAATGATCACCATACATTCAAGCCAACATGTCCCCCAACTTCTTCAATGAAGAAGTGTTAGCTTGACCAGCGGATTGTAAATACGCTCATTTGAATGGCACTTAAGATGGCTGTGCCCAAAGCAGAGGTCTATGTTAATGAGAGTTAACTCAGGTTTCATCTCAAGCCTGTGGGACAAGGATCCAGAGCGAGCAAGGTTAAGTATCTGATTGTCAACTGTGAGGGGCTCTAGTGACTAACATTCACAGTTTAACATGTGTGACCCTGTTTGCTAGTGCTAGTGCCACCTGGCTTTTCACCTTTCAAGGTTATGGGTTCTGGTTCTGCTGACACCAACTCTTGATGAAAAGGCCCATAGTAATCACCTGAAACCATGCATGAGTGACAGAACACCTTATTATGGTAAACCTATTGTACTGTACTTTCAAACACCCTATAGAGTCCCGACCTTGGCTAGATCTCCAACTATAGACCTGCTTGCACTTTTACAAGCTGCAATAAATGGCATCTCTTGCCATGCCTCTGCTGGGACTGAGAAGAACAATGTGGTAGTACCTTCCAAACAAGAGCACCTAAAGTTATTTACCAATAATGGATCAGATATATTCATAGAACCTAAACATAAAGTTGTCAAAGAAAGATCCATTTAGACATTCTTATCTAAAACTAACTACCAAGTCTGTCAATTCAAATTTACTAAAAGGAGTAAAATTTTTCCAGAAGATTAGCCAATCACCCACGCCTTACCCTGCCCACCCACCCTCCCTCCTTCACCTCAACCTGCTGTCTTATCTAAAAGCTTCACACATCCACCCCCACTTTATCATGACCCAACAGTCTGGCTGGAACATGCCTTTACTACCCAAAACAAAAAGTGTTTATCTTTCACAATTCTAATGAACAGAAAAAGGCCCAATTATGAAACTCCCCAAGTGTTCAAGTACTGTAAAGATGCTAACAAATGCCTATGATAATCCTTTTGATTAGAGCTCAAATTCCCAGCCTGTTAAAATGGACTCGATGGGAGGTGCGGAAGGGTGGATGGTCACTGTCTGTAGAGATGTCTAGCAAAGTGTTGTGTCACTGATCTGCACACACACACACACACACACACACGCAGAGCAGTAATCCATGTTGTTCTGTGTCTGCTGAGAATGTAAGCAACAAAAGCCCGAACCCAAAAATATCCTTGAGCCAGTGTCCCTGACCGTTGACACAGCAAGATGCAAGAAGGGACAGCGGGGACAAACGGAACGAGCTATAACGCAAGGTTTTCTGGGAAGGGAATGGTAGTGACGCAAGCAGATTCCCAGCCTCCATCCATGCGTACAGACTAGCATCAAACATTACCCCGCTGCCACATATCGTTAACCCCCAAATCACTCTCCCCTATATTGCGTACCCAAAGTTTTTATAACCTTTACCCCTGCGCCCTGCAAACATGTCAAATTTGGTTATATTTTAACATGCAAGAATTCAGATTCAATTCATTCTCCCTTGGCGGCTTTCAGCGCCAACCCCAGTGTCCTCTGAAGAGACTCCATTTTAGCATGGCGCATTTTAGGATGCTGCCGTTGTCCTTCAAATTAATCGCTAACCCCTCCCTGTTAGCCCTGTGCATTGTTAAATCAGCTCAAAATTTCTTGCAGTTTCTGCACCAATCTTGGATGCAATGCTCCCTTTCTTTTCATCTCTTGGATATCACGTAAGTTAATAATTAAGCACATTGCAAACGACTGAAATATTTGGGTTTTTGTTCAGGGCCTATCTACCTTCAGATGATCCCTGAACACAGAGCAGGAGACAAGGTTGAATGTTTGAAGGAAAGCTTTGAAGCCAGCGAATAACTTGCAAACATTTAGAGGTGGACCAACGATTGCAAGGTCTTGGCGGCATTAAAAAGAACTGTTCTTGAAAGTTATGCAAAAGAAGAAGAAACACATTATGCATTTTTCATTTGCACATCTTTTTGCACATGCACACCATCCCCTACCATTTGTCCAGGTCAGCCTTGATGCTGGCGCAAGCAGCGGGGACGGGGGCCTCAGCAGGGGCAGCGGCGGTCTCGGAGTCCGACATGTCTGTGGTGGTGCTACTGTGTGGGTTGAGGGTGCGTGTCCTGTCCTGTTCCTGTCCTCCAAACGCCTATGGATCCAAGCGCCACCAACAGAGAGAGACAGAGACAGTGCAAAATGAGAGAGAGTTGGTGAAAGGGGAGGGCGCAAAGGAGGAGGTGGGAGGAGATAAAACATGTGACAGGGCAGTACACGTGTGTACACAGAGGTTGGGGGTGGGAGGGGGACGCAAAGGTGAAAGGGCAGTGACCCAAACTAAAGTTCAGAGGTAAAAGATTGGGAAACACATTCCAGTGGTTGCAGGTTGGAAGGACAGAGGAGATATACTAGGAGGTGTTGAGGTTCTCTAGATGTTAGGTTCATTATAAGGTTTGATGCTTCTAGTGCTGTTGCAATGACAGGGGTTCCTGGTTCTTTCACAACTGTACAACTCAGGCAAAGAGACGTTAGCTTAAAACTAAAGTCACTGAGACATGTGGTTAATGCCAACCTGTATTTCTACAAATCAAATACTATATGTGTCAGAGGAGCAGGAAAGACTCACACTGGCTTCATTTCACAGCCCATACACAATGAGATGGAATGAACTAACTGCCATGTGCGTGCGTGCATGTGTGTGTGTGTGTGTGTCAGTGGGCTGTAGCAAAGTAGTAGTGGAAGCCAATCCTCCAACATGATCTGTCCATTGACTTCTGCCATCTAGTGGCAGCTTTGTTTTACAGGTTTACACATCTTGCTACTCCTGCAGTCTCTGTCACAGCACATGGCAGCTTGCTTCAAAGATCAGGAAATATAATGCAACAAATGCTCTGCAACAGCAGAAACATGATTTTGTACTAAAAACAAAACAAAAACCCTTTCATAACTGACTTTTATAATAAGTGAATATTTGATATATTGCATTTATTCAACATTGTGCAGAGTGGGAACATTGGCCACATTCAGCCATATGTCTATATGTCATTGAACAAACCCAAAGTTTTTCCAAGGTCGCAGAGGAGTTTGGACACCAACAGCTGCAGGAATGCGATTTTTGGCTTAGTTTTTTTTTTGGGGTCAAAATTGGCAATATTTTCTGCTAAAGCCCCAATATCTACTAGATCCTGATTCAACAGTACCAATTGAGAACATGTGTGGAATGCTGATGGCCTCCAAACTGAACAGTTTTCAGTGTTTCATAACTTTAGTGGATAATCAATCATATTTAACGTTTGGTTTCTATGCAAAACTCCAAAGTTTATCTTTAAACAAGGAAAGAGTTGAGGCAGAACTATTGCAACTTAAGATCAGATTGCTGGCTCTGTGGAGTGACCTCTGCTCACCTTGACTTGCAGAATACTTGCATTTTGTTCTTCAAATAAAACTAAAGTGTGCATGGCTGGGGTTTGTGATGTGATGTGATCTTTTAGGAGCTAATTATGACTGTAGATCATTCATTATCATACAACATGTTACCCACACTGGAGTAATCTTACATCTGTCACTGCACAGACGTTATGTAACAATCTGCACCTGAGTGCTGCTATATGCTGCTCTGGTTCTTTGCGCAAACTAAACGACTAACTCCTTCGCAGTGTTTGCATTGTGAAATTAAACTCTGATGAGGCGCACATTTATTCACTTCCCTTATAAAGACGGTTTGAAAGCAAACAATCTAAAGTATTTTAACTATCCCCACCTTGTGTGTCTCACCTGATCCGTGCGTATCAGCAGCTTTTTGTGACTTGTGACCATTGCCCCCTAAAGTCTAAGAATTGTACTCGAGCCTTTGAATTATGGGATATGCAGTCCTGAGTGAAAATACCTGCGTGACTCAAATGGTTGTAGCGAAGGCAAAAATAACCAACTGCAACTGCAACTTACAGTCAATCTTTTTATGTTTGTTTGTTTTTTTTTGTGTGAAATCAATTGTAACTTTTTCATATCTGCGTGAAAGCAGTAAACTTTGACTGGATGGCCTCTGCTCTTTCCTAAAATAGCAGCTCATTCATATTCCAAAAAGAGAGAGACAAAAGTGTGCAGTGTGTAAATTGCATTAGCATCAAATGTCAACCAATTAACTCTGGGTGGAAAAACCTCTTCTTCTCACCTCCTCTTGCAGAAATAATGCTTAGTCATGCATAAATTCTCTGGCATGAAGACAAAAAATAAAAGTAAAAAAAACAGGTACAAATTGTAACACAATGGCAAAATGAAATAAAAAATAACTTAAAGTAATGTATATGTGTGATAAATGTTGTTTTATAAAGTTCTATACTATTTATCAAAGTACATGGTGTTCCAATCATGCTGGCTGAATGGAAATAGAAGATATTAAAGAACAAAAAGCTTCTGTGTGAAGCATATAGAAATGTGCTTCAATGGGAAGCCCATTCCTCACCTCATTGTTAGTCCATATTCACCAGGACAAGAAGGAACACCATGTACTTTAAGTAGCACAAGTGGTTTCCTGTGCAGAAACCCAGCATATGAGACTGAATTCATCAAACAATCATTCATTCCTACCTATGTGCAGACGGGACGTCTTGGTCCTGAGTGAGACAGCTCAAAAGTGGTTCTAAGTGTGTGAAGGAATCACCAGAAAATGCCAAAGGGGGGACCAGCGTGCTGTAACTGCTCTGTAGTGAATGTGATCTCACTTAAAAGGGGGTGTGTTGCTGTGGTTGCATGCATGTGCGTGTGCATGTATGTTGCTAAAAGAGCTGTAGGGGGAGGGGTGGGAGTGGTGGCTGGGTGGGGGTGGGGATGTGGAACAAAAAAAAAAGGAGAAAAAAAGAAATGCAGGGAAGTTTGAGCCAGGAGAGCAACAGTCTACAAAAGAAGACACTCCTGTTTAAAATTCCATGAGGGTTGAAACGGAGCTAAAGAGGGGCAACATGTGAAACACTGATGACGGCCTTACTGCAGTCCACTGCAGCAAGGCCGACATCTCAGACCATAAAACTGTGAAATATGGCTCCTGTGGTGCTCACAGTCTTTGCACACAGTCTTTTTCTTCATTCCAGCCTTCACTTCCTTCTTATCTCTGTCTCTTATGTGAATGTTCCTTTGCTGAAACCCCCCAGGGGTCAACGCTGACTAAGTAACACTGTATACATGTTCAAACACCCAAAATACACACACCCTCATTTTTGCTCTGTGAGAGAAAGCCGGCACCATCCAACTGTTTTCCTGTCAACAAGTGTATATTTACTTGCAGCAACTGGTGGAACTTGGACAAAAAATGTGTGTGTTTGTATGTCTTTGTGTGTGTTCTGGGACACTGTCATTACAGGAGGTGGTACCTCACATGTCATAGAATCAGAGGAGAATTCAAAGTCAGTCTGTAGGGTACGCATGGGAGGCCTGCTGCGCATGTGCATGCTGCCGGCACATGTGTACATTACATGATGTGAGATGTGAGATAGATTAAAGGGAGGAGGCTTGTGTCTGGAAGTACAGCACTGGAGGGCTGTTAAAAGCTAATTGTCATGGGTGGTATACAGTACACGGGTGATCTCATGGCTCCTGAAGAAGAAAGTGTCCCTGTGAGGCAGAGGGCTCCTACAGTTTATTCCACAATGAAGGAATATATATGGATATTTAACGAACAGGTTTCTTGTTAAGGTAAAATAAATAATGAATTTAAAGGTTTCCCAAATATTAGTTTTCAACATTTCTTCCCCCAATTTACTTCCAATGTTGCCCTGTTTACATCCATGTTTGCTAACTTGGAGAATTGTTCTTCACATTACCAACACTAGCATTCAACTATACAGCAGTTGTTGGTCTTATCAAGGTAGGAGTTGAGGGGGAAGTACAGACACACTGTTGGGGACACTGTTAGGGCTAACACTAAGGAGATGGTTGTGGAATTTGAGAGGAAAAGGTCAAAACCAGTTCCATTTGCCATTCAGGATACTGAGGTGGAACTGGTGTCCAGTTACAGATACCTTGGAATGCAGCTCAACAGCAGGCTGGATTGGAAGATCCACATGGGCGGAGGCAACGGTCAAAATCAATGAATCAATGAATCAATCAATCAATCAATCAATCAATTGAATTTATATAGCGCCCAATCACAACAAAAGTTACTTCAAGTCACTTTTCACACAGAGCAGGTCTAGATCATATCCTTTAATTTAATTCAAAGAGACCCAAAATTCCCCCATGAGCAAGTTCTTGGCGACAGCAGCAAGGAAATACTTCTTTCTTTCTTTCTTTCTTTCTTTCTATCTATCTATCTATCTATCTATCTATCTATCTATCTATCTATCTATCTATCTATCTATCTATCTATCTATCTATCTATCTATCTATCTATCTATCTATCTATCTATCTATCTATCTATCTATCTATCTATCTATCTATCTATCTATCTAGCTGGCAAACGGTGATTCATATCAAATACATGCACATTTAGTACATTTAGTTGTTAAAAACTGCCAGCACAGTCTATTTTAAAGGGATTTTTTTGGCCACCTGGTGGAAGCCAAATCAACAAGGTGACATGGTTAATTTGTGAGCAAACAGTTGCTTGTTTACACATCCATCAGTCATGGAGAAATGTTTGGAATTGTGTTCCTGACACCTGGATTCATCAGGTAGAGAGTTCAGGGAAATATGTGTCTTCTTAGTTGCTAAATGTTCACCAGCTAGTCACTAACAGCATATGTTTGCCATTTGATCTTTGCTGAAATGAAACTAAAAATGACACACAATTAAATTGGTGAGAGTGAACACAAACAGTAAAGTTGCAGCCAGGCAGCCAAACAACTAAGTTCAAATTCACTATATAGCTCCGTAAAAGTGAGGGGAGATGCAGACTAGGGTGATCATTTACAGCAGTGGTAAATGAGAGACTGACACCGCTGGCCTCCTACCACTGCGTCTTATCAATGACCTAATCACTTGCCAGCTTGAACATAGACACAGGTACCCCTGAACCCCGGCCCCTGTTATGCCGTGCCATAAAATTCAACCCCTCGCAGAAAACACACAGTTTATATGGTTATATGACTTGACATGGTAGACCACGTTACCTTTTCAGGACAGCTGATATTCTGGCTCAGAAAGCTGTTTTTTGACCTATATGTTTAAAGGACAACCATTGATTATAGCTGCTTTAACTACAGAAAAGATGACACAGAACCATTTTTGTAACTTGAGAAAGGACATAGAAAGTATTTTTAATGGTTGACATATCTTAACCTAACTTAACATAACTTATCAGGAAGACTAAGTTAATATAGTTTCTTGTTTAGCCAACCTGTTGAGCACAGAGCAAAACATGATTTAACCTAAAAGGAGTTTAAAAGACTTAATATAATTCAAAAATTATTTATTATTATAAAACTATAAAAAATTGTAGCCAGGATCAATACGATCAAATATGCACCATAAAGGTTTAATATTTTGTAAAACTGCAGTTTGTCTTGTGTGCAGTATCATGCTTGTGTACAAGAGACTATATCCCAGTTCCCTGCCTTCTCTTTGTCATGGTTTAATTGTCTGCATTCTCTGCTTCCTCCTTGTCTTCCTCCATTTTGCTTGATAAGTCTGTTTGCATTGTCATGTTGGACCTGCCACTCCACGACTGTGCACCAGATATCCCCATTGAGTTACTGCCTCTGTCCATTCACTTATCTGTCACCTGCCCAACAGACCTTTATACCTTTTGTTTAACCAGAAGAACTAACAGAGAAATACAGATATTTATTTATACATTGTGTACATGTACTTGCATCAGAATTGTACCTGACCTGATACAATACATGGAAATTGGAAGTAATTAAACGAAACCCCTATTCATGTGGGAAGCTACAATATCACATTCAGATGTACAGTGCCATCTGTATAATAACAACTTCTAGAGCTTTGATTGTCAACTAGTGGGTCGCGACCCAAAAGTGGGTCACAGACCTGTTCTGGGTGGGTCGCGGACTGCTGGTCAAAAATAAATATAATATAGTTAAATAACTTTAACTTTAAGTTTGTGTTGAAGTTCGGAGGCAAAATGGCGAAGGGCAAATAAAACCTGGGGTATTTAAAATGTGGATTTTCATACATTGAGGATAGAAGAGACAGAAGTGGCTTCTATACTTTGTTCAAACTCAAGTCAAAGCACAGAAACAGGTTGGACACTGAGCATGACCTGAGAGTAATGTTAGCCTCTGCTATAGTTTGCTGTTACCTCTCGTCACATTGCTCTCAGATAGTCTGTTCTGCTGCTACTTTATTCTGCCTCACTGTTCTGTATAAAAGGTCCAGACACTGAATTGGGGACAGTTGCTCCGTCAGTAAGCGGCTACAGGGATAGATACTACAGGACACTGTTGTGTTAGCTGTGGTGGAACGAGGTAGAGAGTGAATGAAGTGAGGGAGCAGTGACAGTAAGAAAGCCGATGAATCAGATCAATAAAACGTTATTTTCTGATTGTTTCACAGCGGTTACGTTCAACAGCTCAAATAAACTTCCCCACACACCTCCACTCAACCCTGCAGCTCAGTCTCAAAGCTCTGAATCTGAAACACCAGCGTGCTGTTTAAAACACAGCAGCATCAGTATTATGCTGCTTTGATTGGTTCAGTGTAAAAAAGCAAAGTCTTATTGAGAGATCTTCTTTATTTAAGACATCTGGAAGTTGAGTCTGTTATTGATAAGCAAATACATTTAGTATAGTTATTTGAAAAAACACAAATCTAGATATAAACTCTTAATGTTGCTCTCAGAGTGCACCAGAATGATGCATTTGACTTAAAAATGGACAACATTTTCTTCCGGGGGAGCAGGGAGCCGGGTGGGGGTTGAAATCAGACAGAAATAGGATCAACAAGTTATAAAAAAAAAAAAGGCAGGATCCATCATTGGTTTGCCTCCTGACTCACTAGAAGTGGTCAAGGAGAAGAGAGTAGGCAGGAAACTCAGTAGCATCCTGCACAACAAGGACCACCCATTGTTTGGTGTTTTTAGTGAACTGAAGAACTCCTTTAGTGCCAGACTAGTGATGCCAAAGTGTTCTACAGAAAGATTTAGAAGGTCCTTTATACCTGGTGCAGTGAGGTGTTTTAATGAACATTGCTGTTGACTGCTGTTCAAGAGACTCTGAGGTGAGAGCGGACTTGAGATCATGCAGCGATCATGAGCATGCCTTAATAATGATACAATAATACACAAAAAATGGTTGGATTGGGAACCCATATGCATAATGTCTCCACGTTGCATTTAGTGTTGCTTGAAATGACCAGGGCTCAGCTAGTGTTGCCTTTTAAAAATCGTCGATTTCCTGGGATTCCCGGGAAAATTGGCTTCTTTTCCCGGCATTTAAAATGTCTTATTTTCGGGAAAAATAGTAATCCCTAGTGCACATGCGTGACCAAATGTACCTTGCCTAAGCACACTTCTTCCAACTGTACCGTACCAGGGAAGTGTACCGTACTCAAACACGGTACACTTCCACTCACACTAGCCAAATAATCCGGATTTTAGGGGGCAAACGTGCTTGGGCACGGTACGATTGCCTAGTGTGAGTACGCCCTAAGTCTCAGCTACAACTGCTGAATGTTGTGGATTGTTTGATGGATGTTGATGTGGTGCTTTGCACTTATCTTGTACTGCCTGAGTCTGTATGTTTCCTTGCTGTATGTTGGCTGTCTTTGTGAGAAGGTGACATTCAATTTCCCCTCAAAGGGATTAATAGAGTACCTCTTACCTTATTTATCTTCCCCCCGGACCCCCCTAGAGGATCGGACTGAGATCCCACCAACATAGTCTCTCAAAATTATGTGGGAAACACTGCATGCAGTTGTCATGTTCCTCCTCAGTTTGTGCTCTGAAGGCAGAGATATGCATAGAAGGGAAATATCTAATGTGGTATCCTTATTTATTTTGTGCAGTTTTGATATTTTATTTTATTTTATTCACATGTAGTTGTCGTGTTCTTCCTCAGTTTCTTAATAATGTACTCTGAAATGCACTTTGTACATGTAAATATGTGTATTTATGTAAAAAATAAATAAATAAAAGAAATAAAAGATGACAAAGATGACGTTTTTGAAGGCTATTATTTAACAATACATTTGCTTGGTTTGAATTCTATAAAGGTGGGTCACGACTCAATATATGTTACTGTAATGAAACAATATCTATTACTTATTCTACCAATGTCACTCATCTACTATAATAGATGATCTGATGACTGCACAAAACTTTTCAAAACAATTATGAAGAGTGTTAAACAAAATGCAAACACGGTACATTTAAACTGGATTGAAAAATGACATATGGATGTAGATAAAGGGTGCACACTGGAAACAACAACTGGGGCCAATCTGTGGTAACTATACGTCATTATACTAGATTTTGTATTCATATTAACATATCTTGTTCATCTTTTTTTTTTTTTTAGCTTTTTTGACCTTTCAGTTTAAGAATGCATGAAGCGGATGGGGCAACTACGGTATGAAAAGGTCAGTTGATTTCTCGGCTTAAACGGTCATAAGTAATTTAACCATCAAATGATGCTTTGATTGAATTAAGACACGTGTCAGAGTCTTACAAAACACTGTGTGAACATCGCTGTTTTTATTCATCCACCTAATTAAGATCAAGAAGGAGCTTTTTCCATCCACACACACACACACACACACACACGGACACGCGCACACACACACACACACACACACACACACACACACACACACACACACACACACACACACACACACACACACACACACACACACACACACACACACACACTGACTGCTCCCTTTTGCATCCATTCAAATCTCCTTGACTATGTTTCTCATTATGAACTGGACCAAACAAGTTCCAAACAATTAATGCACACTCAGCCTTCTGATGCATAACCAAAGTGCTGAAGCAAAGGAACTATAAAACAGAGGCAAAATGGGGAAGAGAAAGAAAAAACCAACCAGGAAAACAAGGGAAGGCTAGCTACTAGGAGACAAAAGAAAAGAAAAATGGCTCACAGAGGAACCAATGGCAGTAAACTCTTCATGACAGGTGAGATGAGCTTGGCTTATCAATTTTTTCTATGTAATGATTTAAAAAATGGGAAGTTATTTCTATTGTTTTGTGTTTGTTCTACACAATACCATCTATTACATTACATATAGAGCCAACGTATATATTTTTAAGATGTTAATACATTTCTATGGAAAACTGTAATTAAAGTATGTAAGAAGAATTTAATTTGTTCTGCTGCTCAAATCCAAGATTTGAAGCATTGTGTACACACTATAGCAAGACTGATAAATTACCAGTCATTATATTACCTGATATTAGCTACAATAAATTGTAGTAAAATAATTAAAAAGATAAGTTTGAGCTCATTTAGAAACAGTGTCTCTATTATATAATTTGCCCACCAAAAATTTACTGTATTTTTTAACTGTAAAATGTCCCACTCACTACAGTTATTTAAAAACCAAATTTAATATTTTCTAATGCTGTGTAGACATGTGAAACAGACATATAACTATTAATGCTAATATCAAACTTTGTATAGTCTTATATCTGTATCAGCCTCAAAAACTCTTTTCAAGTATCATCCTTACTATTCACCAAAAATGAAAGTGAAATCTACTTTTTAAAGAGTCATTTAGTCATCATTCATTCATTGAATGAATCCTGCTGGACTTCAGCGTGTAGGATGGATTCAAACTCAGAGACACACGATGTCTTGAAGGAGGGTATAAAAATGCTGAAATATCATGCTGCATTGATATCAGGTTGGAAATCCGACTGTAGTTACAGCTGCTCACTAGGTTGGGCAAACCAATTTTACTGTTATGGTATATGTTAACAAATAAATAAGTTCTTGTCTAATGTAAAAGTAATATTTTAATTGCTGCGTCAGGAATAACACCTAATTTTGGTAGTAGGGCGTTGCGACATGGGTGATAAGGCTTTACAAATATATCTAACTAGACTAACTACTTTCTGTCACTTTTCCATTCTTCATAGTGTTGTGCATGGTGGCAGTGTGTGGTGCTATCCCCATCACCGACCTGCTGGACCGAGCCTCTCAGCACTCTGACAAACTCCACTCCCTCAGCACAATACTCACCCAAGAGCTGGTGAGTACCTGTTGTGTAATGCTCTACTGCTGCAGATCTGAACCTACCCAAACCTAAGTAATGCTCTTGGCTTGCCGACTGCCTTGGGTCAAAGCCTCCGAAATTCCCAAGAATTGCATGGGATTGCTTGGTTTTAGTTTGCATTTATTTGGGATAGCTGGAATAAAATAGTGCATGAAATAAATAAAGCAATTAATATGAATTTTTCTAAGATGTAAGATTTTGTTAAACTCTTAAATGGTCATCGCCATGGTAGACCATGCCAGTGGTTTTAAGCTTTTATATAATTTCCAACATTCAGCTACTGGTTTCCATTCATTTATGCATCAACATGCGGAACTGTAATATTTTCCATCAAAGGGAAATGTTTGTCAGTTATTTTTTAGTTAATTATGAATGTACAGTACAGTAATAGTCATACTCTGTCCCCCCCAGGACTCTCATTTCCCTCCTATAGGCCGGGTGATCATGCCCCGCCCTTCAATGTGCCACACTTCCTCTCTTGAGACACCCACTGACAAGGACCAAGCTCTTCAAGTGTCAGTAAGTGACTGTCACTTACAAAAAAGTCTTTCTGATGTGATGTCCTTGCCTTTACTTCTCCGATATTCTATTTACCGCTTCCACTTCCTTTTTATCTATTTCTCTGAGCACTACTGTCAAATGTCATATCAGATCTCCTATCCTGTGGGAGTCAGGCGTCTCATCAGTGCAATGTTCCTGACTATTTCATCACCCTAAAAGAGGAGTTCCCCCCACAAATACAAATGGTGGCCATTATCTAAACATATCAGTTGAATATGTTTGACATTTCAATGACTGCAAACTAATGAGCTAAAAGAGACATTAAAATAATCATAATCATATATCTTGGGAACCCATCATTTGGATTGCAAATCTGAAAATGTGTGTGTGCATGACAGCTAAAGCAGTGATGTTTTAATGTTTTATAACTTTCCAGCCTTTTTGGAATTTACCTGGTTCAATTATAAAAATAAAATGAATCTGTATTTTTTGGTAAATGGATGAATACAGATACAATTTGTAAAGAGAAAGTGCTATGGGGATTTTTTCTTCATTCATTTCATTGTAATATTATCTTTTAAGAAATATGTGAGATTTGCTGACCTCTGCTGGCAAAAAATTGGAATTGCAGCATTTTAGATACTATATCTGACACACTGTATTTTCAAAGCAATCCAGTGAAATAGCTAAAATACCACCTCTGTAACGCTTGGCACTCCTGAGATCTTCCTGTTTCCTTTCTTTTTCTCACTTCTCTCTTTCATTTTCATCTCTTGTATTTTTTTTTACTTCTCCCCTAGGAAGCAAACCTAATGTCATTGGCTCGTTCCCTGCTTCAAGCCTGGATGGACCCATTGGTAGTCCTCTCGACTTCCGCTCACACCCTGCCTCACCCATCCCGGAACAGCATATTCAACAAGGTCCAGGAGCTGCAGGAGCACTCCAAGAACCTGGGAGATGGCCTGAACATACTATCGGGCAAGGTCTGCAAGGGTGGGATGAAAAACATATTAAAATGTTTTGCTGTTTCACTCATTAAATCACTTTTCCTGCCTCTGTTCTCTTCTAGATGGATCCAATGGCTCAGACCATCTCCTACCTACCCTACAGCAACAACATCGGCCAGGACAAGATATCTAAATTGACCAACTTCCAATTCCTTTTGTCCTGCTTCCGTCGGGACTCTCACAAAATTGATAGTTTCCTGAAGGTCCTACGCTGCAGGGCAGCAAAGATGCAACCCCACCTGTGCTGAAGAGCCACCCAGACAGCTTGACTCTGAGGGGACATGTTTCTCAAAGCTTATGTTGCCTAGTATAGAATAGCATGGACTAGGAATCTACAGCTAGTACACTTATTGCTATAGGGTTGTAGGCATTATGAGCTTTAAGAAGGTGAGGATAAGGAGGAGTTACAGTCACACCCAGGAAATCCTCTTTTGTCTGAAATAACTAAACACTAACTATAATAAGATTATCAATGAGTGCATAGGTGCAAAAATATAAGGTGAAAAACATTAAAAAGGGTGGTTTTAACCCTTATTGAGGAAATGTTTCCATTGGAATTTTGGGGGAATTTGGTTTAATTCTTATTTCTTGCTTACTGACTTAAAAGTTAAGAGTTTGAAACAGGTTGATAAATTTCAAGTAAAGGTACGTTTGTTCCAGTAAGCTTTGCTAAAGGGTCCTTAGTCATTTTTGATTCAGGAGAGAGCATGTCTAAACTGTACACTTCCCCAGATGTTTTCAGATGGTCTGGCGTTATAACCTGACCATAATGTGGACACACACTGCAGTTATTTGATATGTTATCTTTCCTGTGACTCCTCGTCATACTCTCCTTCTACTAAAGCAGAATCCTTTCAAAGCCAAGCTTCCAAATGTGCACAGTTTGACTTTGAGAACCCAGCTGGGGTATAATCCTCATTAAATCTTAAACACGCAAATTTGTCATACACACTATACTGAAATCCTGCTGTTCATCACTTAACTGCAAATTTTGTAATTCCCTATCATACCACCAGCCTCTCTTCAAGTCACTCTTTGCACAGGGATACAGGGCTTCACTGGAGAAGCATTTTCTCTGCCTAACTAATTCTTGTCTAATGGTAAATTGCAGCATTTGCACTTAAGATTCAATGACACTTTCTTAAAAGCTATTTTTGAATTGAATGCCTATTAACAGAAATGTTTTCTTTAAAATGTATAAATAAAAATGATCTAATGCACAGTAAAAAACCTTTGTATTTGTTTATTTAATACATGTGAAGTAATTTAGCAGATTTCCTGTTAAAACGGATCTGGTCACACTCAACCTCCTGGTAGTTGTATGTGAGTTTTTTGTCAGTGTTGTGTTACAGCAACTAACTAAAGTGCGACTACCATGATGTATCTTTCCTCTGTGGCTCAGGAAGGGAACATTTAAAAAACACAAAAGGAAGAATGTTGTACTAAAAAGACCACTGAGATCCTAATATTAGCTTCGGTATTAGAATGTTTCTTTGCACTAAATTAGCTGACTCTTTATCTGTGGACTCAAACCCTGAAGTAAACACTTCAATCAATGACAACACTTAACTGTACAACCAAACAGTACATCCTTCTCAGACTCAGAGGTCTTAAGAGGTATGTAGCATCTACTAATATAATAAATACTGTTAATGTAATAACTGCCAATAGACTAATACTTTTTCCAAATTTAATGTAATAAAAGTCAATAACGTAATAACAATAATGTAATACCTTTTTGTGTATAATGTAATAAGTTATTTCATTATTGGCTGGGTTACAAGAGAGGCATAAAAATATAATTGGAGTTGATAATATAATATAGTAATATCACTTTATTCAAATGTTATGTACTGGTTATCAAGTGCAATGCTTCCATGACACTTACTCTTACTGTGTTGCCTCTTTCAAATAGTTGCTCAACACACACACACACACACACACACACACACACACACACACACACACACACACACACACACACACACACACACACACACACACACCCACACACACACACACACACACACACACACACTGCTTTGTCTTGGAATACAAAGACCAACATTTCTTTCCATGAAAAATGTCATGTACTTAAATCACTGTCTCAACCACACTATTAAAGCTCTTCAGCTCTCTCTCTCTAACAAACCTAACTCCTGAAACGTTTCATGAAAATGTATAATCACCAGAATCCTTGCCCTATTTACATCCATGGCTATTTGAAAACGAGTCTAAATGTGAAGCAAATGATATCTAGTTTAAAAACACACAACCTGCTGTTGGCTATTTTTAAACTAAATTGGTTGAATAACTCCTGATTTCATTGCATTGTCTCACTTCTGAAACCATATCCACACTCCTATGTAAGAATTTCCCTTCTTTTCCTTTTAATGATCTTGGTACCACTCAGATTTATCTTTGCTGACCCACATTGGGAACCACAGCCCCGGGACCCCCCAAAAAGCCAGGACCGGCCCTGGCTATGGGTTCGCCATTCCCCAACACTGAGCAGCTGAGTGTTCAGTCGCTCTGGAGGCAGAGCCGCTTTCACTCTCTCAGTCTTGTAAACCAACACCTGTCAGCCACATTCACCCTCTTCTTCCTCCTCTTCCTCCCTCCGTCTGCGAGATGTTATTCGGGGTTTTTTTCGGGTATTAAGAATAAACACAACCAACAGGTGAAGATCAAGACTCTGAACCGTTTCGACATGTCGAACTTCGACGTTTCTCTCCAGCAGCTCAACGATCTGTTGACGGACGAGAGCGGCTTCTACAGCTGGCCGACTAAACACTTCCATGAGGTTTACCCCAGGATCTACGTCGGCAATGCGTGAGTCATTGTTGTCATTTCCATAACCCTTCACTCCCCCCCTCCCTACACCTTCCCATTATAATAAAGTCAATATTTTCAGGTCACTCCCTCATTAACACCCATTATATCTAATTATTTTCTCCTTAATTTGACCAAAGACCAACATGATTTAGTCACCCCTTGCACTTTTAATAATTATATATAATATCATGTGGCAGAGGCTTTTGTCAAATTTTTGAAAAGGTGGAGGTATTTCATGAAGAGGAAAATGGAGCAGAGGTAAGGAGGCAGGGCTGGCATGGAGGATGGAGGAGTTGAAAATAGATCATGTGTCTAAGCTGAAAGTCCTCTGTTGAATTATAATATCTAGAGAGACGTGCTCCACATTTCAATCTCTACTATTAAACATTACTCACCTGTCTGTGTTTGTCTCTGTTAACACTGGATGAGTCATTAGGTCTGTACACACAAACACAAATACACACACATACACACATATAGGCCTGTTATGTGTCCAGGTATTTATTGTAACACAAGGAAACAGATTGAGGTAAATTCACATATTAACAAGGATATTCCTTTATGGTGGAATATAAGCATTCTGTGTACATATTGTGTATATGCCATATTTTAAAATATAGACAATGAGCCTGTGCTAAGAAGCAGGAATAGTTTTTCTTTTTAAAGAAAAATCTGTATTTGCTTTCTTGCAGTAAGTTAGGTGAGAAGATCTATACCACTCTCATGTCTGTGCAGTAAATATGAAGCTACAACAGCTGGTTAGATGAGCTTAGGACAAAGACCTGAAGAATGGGAAACAGTAAGCTTGGGTCTGTCCAAAGGCAACAAAATCCACTAACCAGCACTGCTAAAGTTCACTAATTCTCTTTAAAATATGCGAGTTCCACAACCTTATGGAAGTGCATTAACCTTAAATTTTATCCTATAAACTGATATTGGCTGATAATTTGTCAAATAACTCACACTAAATTATTAATAGGGCTGGCAATGACTTAACTTTAAATGCAAGACCATCAATAAGTATAACGCATGGTGACGATGGTGTCACTACACAGATAACACCACTGTTTCGTGATCACGTAATCACAGGACAGTCAGGTATGATGTTATATCTATGTTATTATTAAGGAACAAAGCTCATAACTTCCTATTTTATTTGCCTGATTTTCTAAAATAGGAAGAAAGTGATTAATATGCATTATAATGTCTATTAACTATAAATGGCTTGTTACTAAGCACTGCAGATTTATCATCGCAAATTCTCAGTCATTTTTCCACACAGCAGAAGTGACCAAATGCAGGATTCTTATTTTTTAGCCGATGAGCATTTATTTTGTTCGTTGAACTGACAACTTGATTGAAAACTTAAAATCCTTCTCCAGGTGACTTTTTAGTGTTTTCAGGAGACACAAGAGAAAAGGATTTGAGTCTGAGGAGTAAACTGACCCAACCCAAATAAAAAGCAGGTCAGAACTGCTGTCGTTACACAACACTTTGATTCCCAAGAAGTGGATGTTTCAATCTTAAACAGATATTTTTGTTTAACCAATCCCACATAATAATAATAATAATAAAAAGCTAATGAAATAATACTAGGTTACTAAAGTACGTAGTAATCTTGCTGGACATGCTAACATTCGTGGTTCGCGTTAGAGCTGATAACACACAATTTTGTCAATTAGTTCCTCCTTTGATATAGAGTTTCACATGTTTTGGCATGTAAAAGAATCCAAAGCTTGACAAGACTGTCATGCCTAGTTAGGGTTGCCAAGCTTTAATTGGTCCAACATTACAAGCTACTCATGATCTCCGCTCCTGTTTAAATATGTTTATGGAAAGCAGTTTTATTATCTTTCAAACCGGATTGATACCACCTCTGCAGTAAGGTCTTGGTCTGGTTGTGTCGGTCCTCAATCGAGTACAATTTTTGCTTTCACACCTTCTCAAAGGAACCACACCAAGGGGGAAAGTGCACTAAATTCCATTCAATTGAACTCAACCAGGCAGGTGTGAATGCCCTAAGTTTCATACTGGACCAGGATTGGCTTCCAAATTAGTTGTGTGTCCTGCTCGTAGGCCCGCCTCTTACAGTCAGATTTTAAAAAGCACAAAGAAATGATCAATGTGGAAACAAACTGCACATACATCATTCTGCAAACGGAAGCTCAAACATCCAACTGCAGGAATAGGAAGCGAAACACATTTTGAGTGAACAGGGACTTTAAATGACAGATAGAGAACATTGGGAATAATACCCCCTGACGGCGCTTGTTAGCATTTATTGTGTAATACGGAGAATCTCCTTCACAATGCTTTGTATTGTCACAACCGCAGGTCTTTCACATGAGCTCGCATACAGTATTGAGAAAAATGTATCAGAGGCTTTCAAGCAAATGTGTGGTTTAAATTTTAAATGATCAGAACTAAAAGCTTTATAAAGGAAACTCTTATGTACCTTTTGTCCGAGTACAGTGAGTCATTGGGGTGTATTTCAGGAGAGAAAACCTCTCAAGTGCCTCCTTTATTCAGCCTGCCCTCCTAAAAGGAGTCATAATGGACAGGGCAGACAAACTAGTGTGTTATGGAGGGACACACAAATGCATACATGCAGCTCTGTGAGGCTCGGTGGAGACAGCATGCACCCACACATCTCTCCGGTTTTGTGTTTTGATGTATCTGTCCTGGTTCCCCTGTGTAGTCTGAAAGCCCGGCAGGACTTTTTTTTTATTTTGCCTGGAGGCGTGATGTTGCCTTCAATATTTGCTCCAGTGTGCTTCAACTTTTTATTTTTAGCCCCCTATCTTTAAAATGCAGGAGGTGCCAAGTGGTACAGCAGTCCCAGAGGTTCACAGTGAAAAGCAGCAGATCTGTGCTCGAAACAGCAGCGCTTTTGTTTGTCACAAAGAGAGAAAAGGGAGAAGGGAAAAATTAGCATTATATTTCAAGTATGAAACTCTTTCATCAAACTTAAAGCTGGCCTCAGTTGTGTTTTATGTAATACACTCAGTGGTATCAGGACAAGAAACACAGATAATTGCCAAAAAAATGTCTAGAGAAGGCGTAGGAACAGAGTGTAGAACAATCTGGCAAGTGATTGATGCAACCAAGCAGGTATATATACTATGTGGATAATGGGTAATGAAGGTCAGGTGTGCAGAAGACCTGCTAAGGCGGGAAACTCTGTGAAGGCATCTGGTAGACAGCTGTGGTATGATGTCTGGAAAATGCAGGGGTTGAGAGGCTTGATGTCATCATGACCATGTCCAATGTCCTCTGTAGCTCTGGAGGACCTTATTAAAGTCTCCAGGTTTGAATTACAAGTTGGAAGACCTGGTAAGTTACCAGACAGGAAGGGTCTATAATGAAGAGATGATGTCGAGTTGGATTATGGGAATTCTGGATCCAGGTATTCTGAAGTTTGACCCGTATGAGGAACCTTTAACCCTCATTGTCACACTAATGAATAGTTAATTCAGTCACTGCAACCACCACTACAATACCCTGTGTACTTACAAATGATACATATTTATTGTAGTTTAAAATACAAAATGTGCAGTATAGTTCTTCATTAGTGTATATTTGAACAGGCTGTATAAACTGCACATAACCACCGACTATATGTAGGCCTCAAATGTGTATGCAGTATTAAAAAAAACAGGAAAAAATAGAAAAGAAAACAGCTTCTATTAGCAAAAGTGGCAGATATTTAGTGTGACCCCCCCTTACACTTGAGCAACAGCAGGAACCTGGCTCTCTTAAAACTAAATGGAATGGAACCTTAATAAATAATAATAATTTGTATTTTGTGGTTTGTATGATGGTGGTGTCGTAAGACTTTTGCACAGTACTTGGCCAATGAAGATGATTCTGACTCTGATTCTGAAAGTCTGAAAGACCACCACTGGTCCAGACTGAAATATCTCAACAGCTGTTGGATGACATTCATGGTCCCCAGAGGATGAATGCTAAAAACTCTGGTTTCCCCCCAGCTTTTCCTCTAGTTCCACCATGAGGTTTACATTTGTGGTTTAATATCTTAACTAAGTAATATCTGATTGACTCTGGCTGCATATTTGGGTTGTATATAGTAGCATTTTGATAGTTGGTTGTGAGTTATATATTGAGTTAACTGTTTGAGTTATGAAAAGGGGTTGGACCATACAAGTGTATATACTTCTTCCTACACCTTTTCGAACAGGCAATATTTATTTCTGATGTTTATATTGTTTATTGAGTGTTTGCTGTTTATTTTATGTCAGTATTCTTTTGTTTTTACTGAAATAAACAAACTATTGGATGGATTGTCATGAAACCCCTCTCATAATGAACAGTAATAACTTTGCTGATCCCTCAATTTATAATCTAGCACCATCATCTGGTCCAACAATTTTTGTTTTATGACCAAATTCCTTCAAAACTAATGGCAGCTATTGACTGGTGTTTAGCATTGTTGATGATGGTAGCTTTATTATTGTGAGCATGTTAATATTTAGTTGTTGAACCTCCCTGCCTTACTCTCCCCTCAAAGCTGCTCAGGAACCTGTTTGCTATCTAATTTGACAGCTGCCCAGCTTTTAACATGCAGCTCCTCACCAGGAGGCCAAGCCATTTGTCTCTTTAGATTTATTGATGCTATTGTTCTGTTGAACATTTTGAACAATAGAATTTAGCACGGGATTACATCCAGAGCTATGGAGCAAAGCATAGTCTGGTTTTAATCTAACAGTAGAAAGATTAGACTGTATTGTCTTATATAATGCTCAACATCAACAGCATGTTTGAAATAAACTTGTATGTATTTGTTTTCTCACCTTGGTGCAGATTTGTGGCGACAAACGCCATGCGTCTGAAGCGCCTGGGCATCACTCACATCCTGAATGCCGCAGAGGGGAACTCCTATATGCATGTCAACACCAACGCTGAGTTCTACGCCGGTACAGGCATCATCTACCACGGCGTGCCAGCCAGCGACACTGACCACTTTGACATCAGCGTTTTCTTTGAAGAGGGAGCGGACTTCATTGAGAAAGCACTGGCATACAAAAATGGAAAAGGTGGGAGGAAGAGAGCAGAAACTGAAACACAGTGCTGTTTGTTTTTTGATACTACATTTTCACACTTTAAGATAAACTGTTACTTGTGTAAGATAATGCACTGACACTTCAAAGTTTTATAAAGGCTGTTGATGTAACGTTTGCTTTGTCTTTGTAAAGTTTAACTCATTTAATTAAATTGAATTCAGTTCATTTCAAAGTTTTTCTTTTGTTATTGAACAGAATATATAAACAACCGGCCCCCTTGCATATATATATATATATATATATATATTTTTTTTTGTAATTTTTTTTTTGTATAAACGATGAATCAAGTGACTGCATGTAATGTGAAAAGGTTTGCTCCTCGTGACAAACCAGATTGTCACTTTAGTCAGCTGTTTCAACTCTATTTTAGTTTATTGTTTTGCTTTTCTGGCCCTCTCATCAATCTTAATTGTTTCCAGCTATTGCAGAGAGCTGTCTCCAGTAAAAAAAAAAGTCTAGATAAACCTGCTGTAGGCTACATTTTCAGTGCAAAGTTGGCAACTTTATGGTAAACATGTGGAGCATTTAACAGCTAAAGAGCCAGAGTTGGTGGAAACTGAACCTAAGCTGAAAGGAGAGTAAATACTGGAAGTGACTTGAAGAACAACTTCAAAAGAATTCCAATGTTGCTACATACTAAATATGTAAATAACCACAATGTTAGCCATAATAAATCGACAAAGTCATAATATGACACCTTTTTCCCAGGTTTTTCCACTGTCCCTGAAGTGGCCAAAGAATCAAATGACCAATAAATCTTGCTTGGAAGTGGTGCAGCTGGTTTTTATTTGGTTGCAATTTACAACCTCACCACTAGATGGCACTAAATCCAACACACTTCACCTTTAAACGCAAATGTTACATTTTTAAACAGCAGTTCTGATTTTGAGTTATCTTTTCTTCCACAGGTAAAGTGTACGTTCACTGCAGGGAAGGCTACAGCCGCTCGCCTTCGTTAGTCATCGCCTACCTGATGCTTCGCCAGAACCTGGACGTCCACACCGCTCTGGCCATGGTGCGGCAGAAACGAGAGATTGGACCCAACGACGGCTTTCTGCGACAGCTCTGCCAGCTCAACCAGAGGCTGACTGCCGAGGGAAGGTTTTGGAACAAATAAGGCGGAAAACAGAGAGAAATTAACACTGTCTACGAGAGGAGAAATCTCCTCTTTGAGAGCTAAAGTATGCTTAACTCTCTTTCACTTGTTCGACAGCTTTAACGAGCCACAGATGTGTGAGGGAATGTTCTGGAAGTGATGAGAAATGAAAGAGTTTAACTCTTACACTAAAGCTGACAGCACTGAGTGTATATATACTACATAATTATACATCTTACATCTTTGACACATACACAATATTTTAATCTTTGTGTTCAGGCTATCTACAAGATAGTTCAATGTGAAGTGTAAAATGCATGTACACTGTATTCACTGAGTGTGTTTACTTGCTCTCACTTTATCTTCCAGTAGTTCAGCTTTAACTGACATTGAAGAATTAGTGACCATATTTGTATCGTCTTGTATAGTTTTGTGTGTTTTCCTGCTACCCACTCACTCAGAGACCAACATCCAAGTATAAAGGGAATGTGGGAAATGGTCAAAAAAATCGGTAACTGGTGTGATACTGTCACCGCCTTTTCTCACCCAGCCTGTTCTCCCTCCCTCTTGGCGTCATGCCCCTTTGTCTCCTGCAAACACTGCCAAAAATCTCGCAAAGGGGACCTTTAGTAGACAATGTGATTTTATTCCTATTTAGTCACATTTTCAGGATGTTGTTTCTTAAGATCAAGATATTTAGAGGATGATAACATATTTTCAACGTAACATCCCCCTATATGTTTAAAAAAAAACAAAAAAAACCTATATTGCACTCATATGTAGAATCCTGCCTCAGAAGTATTTCTTCGTCAAAATGTGTCTTGTTGTTAAGGTGCTTTATAGGAAGTAATTAAGCTGGTCTGATATTGTAGAAACAGCAGAGAAACTAGTAACATTTTGGGTAACTAATATCCTTATTTGCTCTCCTGCCTGTTAGATAAGACTGACACCGCTCTCATGTTTGTATGCTAAATTTGAAGCCATTGCTTAGGTTAGCATAAAGACTGGAAACTGGGAAACAGCTGGCTTTATCTTGTGAGGCAGTTGGATTTGTGAGATCAAACGTTACAAGTTCATTCAAGAATCTACCTTGCAAGTTTTCAAGTTATATATTTCAAGCTAATCAGCGTCCTGTGAGGATTGTTGTGTGATCTTGTGAAACCAGCTGCCTCACAAGGTAAGATAGACAGATGAACTGGTTATATCTTAGCATAGTGACTTCTGTAACCTCTAAGCTTCAGTTGTTGTACAGTTTAGCTTTAGTGTACAGATGTGAGTGGTATCAGTCGTACTCAATCTAACCATCTGCGAGAAATGTAATATTTCCCAAGATCAAAAAGTATTCCTTTATTGTCGACCTCAGGAGATCTTCGGAGAGTCTCACTTTCGTACATGGAGCAACTCTTGAAAACATAAAGATTGTTTTGCAAAAGCCGAAATTTGCTTGGACCTCTTCTCCTTCGGTACCCATCCTGTCATGTTGCTGAAGATCACCTCCAACTTTATTCCAGTGAGTGAAACCACTCAAGTCTCTGATTGTAACTAAAACACTGCCAGAATGTGACGTATGCTTGCCAGTAATTTAGTGGTGCAATGTGTAGAATTTAGTGGCATATAGTGGAAAGGACTTAGCAGAAATAAAAATATAATATATACAAGTATATCTTAATCAGTGTATATCACCTGAGAATTTGAATTGTCATGTTTTTGTTACTAGGATGGGCCCTTTACATTTACATAGGGAGTGGGTCCTCTTCCTTGGAGCCCGCCATGTTTCTAGAGTAGCCTAGAACGGACAAAACAAACACTGGCTCTAGAGGGCCTTTTTGCATTTTTTGCAAGTTTGGTAGTTTCCATAGATTCTTCTACATGCTTGGAATGGGAAGCGGAGGTGTAAGCAGCTGTTTGCAATCTGCAACCTCACCACTAGATGACACTACACACTGGTCCTTTAAACATTATTGGATTACAGAGTCAACACCTTTGCACATTAGCGTTTTTATGTGTCCATGTTTTATCTGAGTAAATGCAGTTTTATATTGTACAGCAGCATGTACTGTAATGCCAAAGTGTTGTTTCTATTTCTTTGCTAGCACAGCTGTGTATCGGTGTGTATCTATCGAGTCACGACGTGCATTATTGAGTGTGCGTTATTCGTCACAATGTACTTTATGGAAACCTGTGACTTGTGAATCATCATGTGCATGACTGAGTAGGATGTGGTGTAAATGGTCATGTCTGTAGGCTTTCATAGGGTCTCACAGATTATGATACTGCTCATATGAACTGCACTTTATTTAATGACACAGGTGATTGTTGTTGCTCTCTTTTCATACATTCAGTAATAAACTGTGAAAATGAAATGGCTGAGTTTCTTATTACAAACTATTGATTACTGAGGTGAAGCCTATTCTAGAGTAAGTACAGTCAGTTACAGACAAGCTATTGTTGACTGTTGTCCTTTCTCATGTGGTTTCACTAGTTTCCTCCTGTAACTCTGATGATGTAACACTTCATACCACAGTCAATGGTAGATTCCTGGTAAGTAACTCACTTTGTCCTCTGGAGGGAGGAATAGCACACTGTAATTGTAACATTCCCATCAGCATCACACTATTTTTTTTAAACGCTTGACTCATACTGGAGACAGAAAAGTCAGCCACTGTTGGATCAATACTAACTACTTTTTAAGCTTCAGTTCAGGTAAGTTCAGCTAAGTTCAGAACTAAACTGGTGGAGTCCCATTTTATAACACATTTAATAAATCTTTAATTTAAAAAAAAAAAAAAAAAAAAAATTGTAATAAGTTAAAGATGTTAAAATAGTTGAATAAAATAATAATTTATTACAGTTTTCAAATCAATGTAAAATCAGAATAAATTACTAATTTTTTTGGTAATGTCTCATCCTGTCTTGTCACATACCAAACATATTGATGATGAAAATAAATGAATCATTTATGATATAGTACTGATTCATACTTAATGCGTAGTCATAGAAAGTACATTAATGGAAAGGAGTTAAAATGATCCAAAGTGTAAAGTAGAACTTATTTTTTAATAAAATATGAGCCTATGATACGCAGACAACTGTGAATGTAATTACACTTCAGTTCAGCACAGTTCAGTTTTGATCACTGCAACTTCATTCAATGTGATAAATGGTGTTAGTTTTCAGAGTTGCCACTAGAGTGCAGGTTTGGACTGACTGCGACACTAAAATAGAATCATAAAACATCAATTCTTCAGTCCTAACCACGACTCAGCATGTTTGTCATGATTATTATATTCATTTTAAAATCTTTAAAAAGATTTATGTCGTGTTTATTAAATTCACTGTGGATTACAGATTATATTCCCAAAAACAATAAAAAAACAAATAGATTTTATGATTCTGTACACCACAACCACAAACTAAACTATAACATTTCTGAGCTGAAAATAATTTCCCATGTATGCTAAATATATAAATGATGATGTTTGTCTTCTGATTTATATTAAAGTGCAAGGAAAACTTTTTACAACTTAGCATCCTCAACATGTAGGTGGTTCACCATCAAAATAAAACAAACGCCACTTGCTAGTAATCTTCCACTACTCGATTGCTTTTAATAGGCACCTCCTCCTCTTTAATTTGACGTGTGTGTGTGTGTGTGTGTGTGTGTGTGTGTGTGTGTGTGTGTGTGTGTGTGTGTGTGCGCGCATTCCACAGGTTTTGGAGGTTGAGCTCCATGGTGGGGCCTCTCACCCTCCCTGATGCTTTCTTTCCTCCATGTCTTTTTCTGTCTTGTTTTCCCTCTCATCTATGTTCATGCTCTCTCTCTCTCTAACCCATTTGAAACAGAGTTCCTACGATACTGCTCTAAAGAAGACCTCATTATGCCAACTTTGCTTTTTTACACTGGACCAAACAAAGCCGGCATAATGCTGCCCTATGTATGATCTTAGATAGCATACCAGTGTTCTAGAATCAATATTTTTTTCCTAGGATAGGCAAAGTCATGATCTGCCTTACTCTGATATTCTCAACCTAACCAATTTCTATCCTCATGCCTAAACCTAAACAGCCCACCAACGAAGGCAACAAATACTAACCAATGTATATAGGGTAGGCCATGACTTTGTCATCCTAGAAAAAATGGTGTTGGAATCAGAGGTGTAATGTAAAACATCAGTGTCTAGTGTGACGTGTCGGGCAGGGACATGCTACATCTGAAATTCCATACTAGCATGCTATTTAGTATGCTAAAACAGTATATGAGATTTTTTAGTATGTCTATGTGAATTGCGTACTATTTATGTTGCAATATTTTAGTATGCAAACATAAATATCCCATAATGCAATGCAGTAGTGACAACAACATGGCAATTGCAGAGAGCTAATCAAGGCAGCTCTGGCGTAACATGAATGACGCTTAATAAAGGTTTCATTTAGCTAATATTTTCAAATTAGTATTGTAGATGCCGGTAGAGGTGAGGTTGGCACAGGCTAACATGGTTACATGCATCTCCAACTGGCTAGGAGGCTCTCAGTGATTAAGGTGATATTATAGCTCTGTGCATCAGAAAATAGACATAGTCCTACTACTGTTCATTACAACAAGAGTATGTTGAACAATAAGACACATATTAGGTATGTAGTGCAAGATTTTGGATGCAGTGTTCCTATTTAAGCAATTCATGGACATTTTCATCAGTAGCATTAGTGTCTTGGTTGCCGTAGGTTAGCTGCAAACTGTTTTTTTCAGAAAGTTTAAATCCCCCGGTGGTAGGTTGCACACATTACACAACCAGAATGTCACACCCCATGCCAGCTGTCACTTTTACACAGATGTCAGTTGTACTCTGTGACTACCTCTGCCACTGGATTAACAATGGAACAACAATGCACCCCCCCCCCCCCCCCCCCCCCCCCCAATTTCGTGTTCATACATTTTATCCTGAACGGTGAGGCGGAATAATGCTGCAACATTCCCGCCTTGAACAGGTTGTGTGAAAGGGGCCTCTGTCTCTGTCTGTATCCTGGTCTGATACACGGAGCTGCTGCAATGACACGTCTGTGAGGAGAGGAGGGCAACACTCTTACATAACACAAGTCTGCATGAATGAATCCATGGGGGTGGAGCAGCCATGTGCTTTCAAGTGTGTGTGTGTGTTTTTATTTGGGGTGAGTCAGGTTTATGTGAGTGCAGTGGAGTGTAGCGAGCACTGAACTCGAACACTGTGTACGTAGAGCAGATGACCAAATAAAGAAATCCGTCACAAACCAACGTCATACATATCCTCAGTATGTGAATAATTTCATTTCTAACTCGTAAATCTATTTTCAGTCTCTTAAACTAATCTGTCCTGCCGAAGGGTCAGTCATTACAAACTCGAACATTCTTTAAACCCAACAGAACTTAATTTTAATTAGAAATGGATAACGAAAGAAAGTTTCAAAACATGCCAAAAATGCCAGGATGAATATTGGCAAAATGTTAAATGATGCAAAAAACAACGAGAATATTTCCATTTGAGGAAATGATACAGCTATAAAAGTAATTGTTTCATATCACATACTTTTTTTTACTTATACTTAATATTTTGAGTGCATAGGTTCGTTCACACTGAGCAGTATGGATACATGCAGTGCACTATGAATACCCAGATGGTACACTCAAAACTGCCAAAGTGGAAATGGCGGCCGAGGACTTTATAACTACGGTTAACATTGTTGCACTATACAAATGTAAATTATACATGTGTTTTTTTGCACTACGCACCGCCATACTGTTGTCACATATAAGCCATCAGTAGGTTTCTTGGGGTAATTTAGAGTCCGTAGTGATTTGGTACAACGAAAGATACTGCGAAAGCTAACACTAGCTTGCTAATGCCAGCTTTGCTAATGACAGCTTGCTAAGTACCTAACTGTCATTTCCTGTAAGTGTGCAACACAAACTGTTGAAATTTGCGCACCAGAGAAGTAAGTACATAGTGTACACAGTATATTACACAGGAGTGTACTAACAGAAATGTGTGATTTGAGACACAGTGACAGTCTTGGGTTTGAGTTTCTCACAGTGTCAGCATTGCTTTCAATAAAGAGTTGGAACCAGCTAACACAGAATGACACTGTCAGCGAGTGTGAGTGAAATACGCTTATTCACTTGCTTGCAGAGAGTTTGATGAGAATGTTGATACCAATCTCATGTTTGTATGATAAATATGTGGCTACAGCTGGCAGCGTAGTAGCTTAGCTTAGCACAAAGACTGGAAACAGCTAGCCTGGCTCTACACCAACATCTGCCTGCTAGCACATCTAAAGCTCACTAACATGTTACATCTTGTTTCCAGACAAATCCGTTCAAAAAACAAAGTGAATAAAAACCACATGCTAGCTTTTCACTGGGGATTTTGTGCTCTTCTGTTTCTTGGCTGGGAGCAGTGACTGTCAGTTTACATCAGTGGTCTCCAACCCTGCTCCTGGAGAGCTACTGCCCTGCATGTTTTAGGTGTCTCCTCACTCTAACTCGTTATCAAGCAGCTGAGGCTCGTCAAAGGGCTTGATAACGAGTTGATTATTAGAATCAGGTGTGTTAGAGTGAGGAGATACCTAAAACATGCAGGGCAGTAGCTCTCCAGGAGCAGGATTGGAGACCACTGGTTTACGTGTTGGGCTGCAGGAAAGTGGCTGGGCATATTTCCCTAACTGTAAACGGGAAACAAGGGTTAAAAATGTATCTTTGTAGCGTTATTTAACATCTAAACAGACAATGGATTTGGTCCTAAAAATAGATTTCTACCTCAGACTATATTGATCTCTTTAACAAACTAATATGATGATGATGAAACGTGTTATGTAATCAAATCACATGTGCTCCAGTCAGCAACATGCTTTTATGATGCATGCACACGAGAGAAAGCAGCGTGTATGGGGCTTTTTCTTAGAAGTGGAAACATCCAAATTATAAGGGATGTCAGTGAATATGAGCATCATCAAAATACACTGTTCTATTTTTAGACTTTTTGCTGGAAGCACTTTTCCCTTAGTTGAGGGGAAAAATCTGTAATGGATGTCCCGGTCTGTCAATCTGTGTGTGTGTGTTTCTATCTCTAGCTTTGTCACACACAGACACACAGACACCACGCCAGTCAGCTGCATGTCTGCTATGTACCAGCTGTGTCCTTCTGTGTTTTTGGAGGGGGGGGCTGTGAAGGACTTTGGATTGGTGGAGAGCAAAGCTGCTCACTGTTACATCATCTCCTCCACAGCAAACCTAAAACCAATTTGACATCAACTGGCTCTCATGAGTCTCAGGGTTGGTAATAATTTAGTAGGATGTTTCCAGATTTAGCAAAAGTGCACCATAGATACAGATTGTGCAAGTGTAGTATGATAATATGGAACAGTGTTTTTAGTAATATCTCACCATGCTTCAATATTCTTTCCATTTCACTACACAATATGATTGTTTGAGCAGAATTCTCCTCCTCATCGTCATACTCGTGTAGAGCAGGGTTGACAGTTGATGACTGTCTGTGCTGCTGATGGAAAAGGAGATCCAGCTGCCGTGGGACTTGAGTCTCCGTACATCGCTTCCATTTAATTGCACCGTCAGACATGAATGACTGTAGGCGGGACACCAGTCGAGAGCAGAACCAATCAAAAACACTTAATTTCTCATGTCAAGTAAAAACGCTTTCATGGAAAAACTCTTGGAAATTTAGCTCGTGCTCGAGTAGTTCATGTAGGGTTTCTGTCATTGCTCTGTCCAAAAAGGGAAAATAGATATTTTAGCTTTGTGTCCACATAGGAGATGCCTTTCTTTAGCAAATTCACTTTAGAGAAATAGAACATTATTTTTGCATTAACATCAGACTAGGGCTGGGTATTGTTTAAAAAATTACGATACCAGTCCCAGTTCAAGTACCCTTAAAATGATACAGATACCAACTGAGTACTTGATTTGATACCCATTCCACATTTTATGCACTTGCTTTTATCCGGTGTAATAGGCTTGTAGCCACACCTTAGAGCGTTTAGGTGGCATCCCGGCTGCTGAACTGCTAAGCACGCTAACTCAAATTGACCGCGACTTCACCACCACAGATGGGTTGTAGCTGCTGTGGCAGTGGGCTAATCACATGTTGCATTCAATTGAAGAACGCTTGTGTTGATTGGCTGTGAGAAAGTCCATACAAATAGTCATATTTTCTAACTCTGGGTGCAAAAAGGATCGATAGCAGGTATTGTTTGACGGGAGACGTTTCAATACTACTTGGTATCGATTATTTCGGTCAATACCTTAAAGGTATTGAGTACTGATACCCAGCCCTACATCAGGCAACCAATTCCTTGCTTTAGCTGCAACCTTATTTTTTCTGTAGATGAAAAACTCATCCAAAAGTAAAATCCACTTTAATGAGTGACAACACTGAGCTCTCAGTTCATTTTAATCATGGGTAGCTTTTTAGTTTTTGTGTGTGTGTCAAACAGAGTTGGTGAACCTCTCCCATTAGGCTAGAAATAAACAAAGTAGGCAAATTGATATCAAATAATTTTATAATGCTGAAAATGAATGTCACATAGCCACAAACACAAACAGCTTTGAGTTCGAGATGCCATTCTCTGATTGTGCCATGAATGATTTGTCACAGAAAAACAAGACAAGAACAACAACCGTGCCCATTTGAAACCCACAACCAGCATTATCATATACCATCAAAAAAACTCTCAAGTGATGGGAGGGGTGGGGGAGGGGGCGCTTCAACCCACATCTCATTCAGCTTTACATTCAACACTGTGCTGTGCCAAAGAAATGATGGCTGATTCACAAACAGGAAATAGCCTTTCTGCTTGTACAGGGCCTCACATGATGTCTCTCAGATACAGTAATTAGGGTCGGGCTGCATGGTACCTGATAAAAGTCACTGCTGAGTGGAGTGAAAACAAGAGAGGACATTTTCATCTTGGGAATCATAGTCCGGGATTCAGGATCTGAAACCTTTATTTTTCAAGGCACAATTTACTGGCCATTACTGAAGCACGCTGGATACAAATAGAAGTGTGTAATTGCATATTTGCACATGAGAAGAACAAGGCCCAAAGAGGATCTCTTCAAAACTTTTCTTTAGAGGGCAGGAGCACAATTTTTTGGATGATTGTTTGCCACTGCAGACCAGTTTTGAGTGTAATTTCGGCTTGCGTTTAAATGTTTCATTGGGCCAAACTCCTCGAGTAGCATCCCAACTTTTGTCCTGATGAAGCTTCAGTCCTCTCTTGGTTTATCAGGGCAGAACACACGTAGAGAAGGAACACAGTATCTCAAAGAACAGCTTCAGATTTCATGCTATCAGTTCCTTATAGACATAAAAAAGTAAGTGCAGTCACCTTTTTAGAGCCACAACATTGTCACAATGATGTATCTTCCAACCTGAACAGATTCTGTACAAATATGAGCAAATGTATCCATCCTCTATGACGCATTGAAGTTTGTAGAATTTCAGTCTAGCTTTCATTTCAAAGACTTCGGCCATGAGCTCCCGTCAAAAATTGGGGCCACATCTTAGAAACTATTTTAGGGCTCCACATTTTAACCAAAAGCAAGGAGAATCCCCCTCCTTGCTTGACTCCCTCTCCTTGACTCTAGAGCAAAGCAGTACAATGAGGTATGAATAGTTGTATAAATCTCAGTTTTTTTTTGGTTTCTATTTTGTCATTTTTTTCTTTATGAATGGTTCCCATCAAAAGCAATGTTTTTGTCGCAACATTGAGATTAATATATGGCAGATTTATACATCACAGAATGAACCCTGGTCTAAGCTCAGTAGAATTTGGAGCAGTCTCAGAGCTAAGATTAGTACGTGGACATTTTTTTTCCTTTTTTTTTAATTGACCCAGATCAGGAGTAAGAGCAACTGCCCAGTTTAGCAAGTGATACAGCCCAAGCAACTGTGGAAAACAGGATTCAGGTTCATTCACTTTCAGTTCAACTAACAATAGAAGTGGATTATGGCTTTGGCAATACCTTAGCTTACAACTAGCTACTTACAACAGCTCTTTTGAAATGTTTGCACCACAATAATAGGTATTAACTGGATGTTTTTATTAATTGTACATCAGTATTGAAATGAAAATAAACTTGAAATGTGGAAGTACACCCTATTTTCTTGGGGTATGACCCATTGGTCCACCTTACACAGTATTAGCATATATGTGCTAACTAAAGGTTTGGGGTATTATATTTGAACTATATTATGCTAAAGTGACAAAATGATAAGTTAAAGACAGATTGTGGTTTCTTGTTCCACTGGAAGGACACAAAGGCTTCCTGAAAATTGTGTTCGTAGAAGTGCTAATAGCTTGATTGTGGGAGCAGATATGATGGAGCGTTATGTTCCTAACCAGTTAATTAGTTAGTCAGTTACTACTAATCATATCTTAAACACTGAATAATGAATAGACATTAAACTCCAATGAGAGTGACCATAATTTGTTTTCTTTATAAACTAACAATTTAAGTAAGGATATCTCAACAGCTAGTTTGCTAGCTTGTTACAGATGTTTTCAAGGTTCAAAGAGAATCAGGCTACGTACTGTGGCATACGTCCATGCAGTGCAGTTAGCTTTGGTGGAAAAAAGGCGGGAAAAAGATATCCAGGCTTCAAAACTTGAGAATTGGTTTTCTTTAACTTTTAAAAAATCTACAATATGAATCAAAACCAATGTCAATTTTGTCTAAAAGGTTTGAATAACACAATTAATCTGCAATTATGTAATATAGCATATAATGCTAGCATAAACTGCAGAGTTGACTGTGGTGCAACTCACATGAGTTACATGTACTGATGTAACCAATGGGCCTATTCTAGACAAGTACTTCCATATTGTTTTTTATGAATGTATAACACATTTAATTACAGATTTTAACATCAGAATAAGGAAAAAAAAACAACCAAACAAAAAAAAATGTGCTAACTCAGAATACGTATCACAGAATTGGATAGCAGACATTTTTTCAATCAGCTGAACTGAAGGTGAATTGAACCCCGACCCTTGCATGACATTTAAGCACAAGCTACCACTGCACCAACAATGGTCTGAAAGTGCAAACAGCCATTTTCTCACAGTAAAGCATCAACACACATAGACAGACATTCACTTACCAAGAAAATCTGATGCAAATTAATAACGACATAAAAAGAATAATCATAAAAACATTTTTTTTCCTCCGCACCAAAACAGTCACTTCATTTCTTGCTTTACATTGCTCAGGGGTTTCAGTCCTCACACCACAAGTATTTTTTATAAACATATTATATAAAAAAAAAAGAGGACTCATCAGTAGCAGTGTGTCACAAGATCATGGGTTTTTAACTTGCCTGCAAACTCATCCATCATAGAATAAGCAGAACAACGAACACTTGGTGCACAACGAAAGCAAACATCAACAACACCAAAAACAACATGTGTGGGACTTCACACCATGTCTTTAATGGTACAATTTTCAATTAATTTACATTCCACGTGTGGACATATTCCTGCAGGGATTGTCGTCTTTCTCCACCAAAGAGCTAGCATGAGTTAGGATTGTTTTCTGTGAGTGTGTTCGTGTGTGGGGGGGAAGGGGGAAACACTAAGAGGACACAAAGAGTGAAATAAATAGAGAGGGGACTGGGATGGGGGATGTAAATTAGGTAGAAGATGGAAAATGGAGATGCAAGGATGGGGGAAAGACAGACATGAAGAAGAGAGGGAGAGAGAGGGAGAGAGAGAGAGAGAGAGAGAGAGAGAGAGAGAGAGAGAGAGAGAGAGAGAAAAAAAGAGAGACATGATGTTTTCCCTGGGTAAGTAATAAAAATAGTGAAAGTAGTTATTCATGGAGTTGTATGAGAGTTAAACTGCTTCAAAGTAGTTGTTATAGATTTGTGCCGGTCTGCAGTGGCAGAGTTTGGCATCAGAATTTCACATTTTAGTTTTTGTAAACGTAACATTAAAATTAGTTTTAATCTAAGAGAAAGAAAAAAGAGAGAGAGAGAGAGACAATTCTGTGGTCACTGTGCAAAAAAGCATAGTGACCACACTTTTCTGGCTATTTTTGCAGCTTGGCTAGGTAGTGATACAGGGTAGTAATACAGAGCACAGCTTTCTTGAGGCAGCTCTGGAGAGCCTTGACATTGCTGCTTTTGTCCAACAAGTGCTTTTAATGACACCAGGAACCGTGACAAGTTGTTTTGTGGGAGGCGTTTTCATTCGGCTTTGCCTGCAAATTACCTTGTATACCACCACCCAGGCAATGTTCAGACACACAGAGCATTATATTTTGTAATATTATGAATTTAGGACAGTGTCATGGCTCTTCACATCATAAAAGTTAGAACAAGTGCTCCGTGTCAGTTTGTTGCAGCCTCTCAAGATGTTAGTCATGCTGAAAACACAATATAATGTGCCTGGTTTCCTTGTCGCTATGACAACCAAGGTCATATAGGTAGTAATTGAGTATACTCCAAACCCAAATTCAGTCTAATCAATTAAATATGACACTGTTTAAAATATTTAAAGAGCTTGTTAGATTTGCCTGCTGTCTGAACACTATTATAGCTAGCTTCGATGTATGGGTAGAATGGCTTTTTGGTCAGTAGGGTGGTCACTGACTACTGGTCTGTCTCTCTGCTATGCTGGTGCAACTGATCATGGCTGAAGGCAGTGTGCTCTGTGGTGCTGGTGTAGTTTTATTTTTTTTCATTAAAGAGGACGGGGGGGGGGGGATTTCTCCAGTGATCATTTGGCTGAAAGAGAGAGAGAAGTAGAGATAGAGAGAGTGACGGATAGACAGACAGACAGACAAGAGAGGCTGTGCTGCCGGCTCAAATCTAAATCTCACTTCATGACGCTATGTGGATCAGCCCTGATCTCATCTTTGTAGTCCCCAAAACCGGGAGATAAAAGAAAAAGAGAGATTTAGTCCTGGTTAAGGTACTGTTTCTGCGCTGACCTCGAAAAAGGTGGGTAAACTCTGAAGGTTAATTGGTGATCACAACAAGGCAAACATAAGCATCGTAAAAGAATCACGACGCCTATAGACTCAACTGATGCATAATATTTTACAAATATACATACAGACAGGTGGGTAAACTGCTTTCTGACAAGTCCACCCTCTGCTACATGACAGGTCACACAGATTCATGATCTGATTTGAGCAGGCAGCATCAATTCAGCCACTGATAGCTTTAATGCCACATACAACAACTGTCACATTTATTTCATATATATATATATATATCTATAAATATATGTTTCTATATACTGTATCATGTTTATTTGTATTAGCGGCCTTTGTGAGGCACATGAACATGTCATAATTTCTAAGCCTGTGTTTCCTTGTCTGAGCCCCCCGAGTTGCAGCACGGCTTGCGTTCACAGTGATAGTGAGCAGTGTACGGTACAAACACAGCAGGCCAGGTGTGGAACTTGTACTGCTTGATCATCCTATTGCTGTGTGTGTGAGTGTGTGTATATCCCTGTATAATCAGCGCATATGGTTCTATTTAAATACCCTGCAAACATCGATTAGTAACACTGAGAGTGGCGGCGCCAGAAAAAGGCCATGACACAGTCACTTGTTCGTTTCAACAGGTAATCCAGACATGAGATAACAGAGATAGCGGTGTGTGTGGTTTGATGTGCGTGTGTGTGTGCTCCCACAGCGACGGACTGAGATACTTTAGAGAATATTAAGACTGCTAAAGACAGGCAGGAAAAAGAAAGATGTCATAGGAGGAGGAGGAGGGGATAAAGGAATAGGTTGAGGGGCTACTAAGGGATACAGACATTGTGGTTTTAGTGCAACAGAAAAAAACCTGATAGTTATTTGTAGTGGATGGCAATTTGGGATATGGTTGGTGGAGCTTATTTCAGCAGTGTTGAATTTATAAGTGAAAGTTTCTGGGATCGGACGGTCGCTCAGAAGGCCTTTTTAAAAATGGCTCCGTGTCCATTTCTGGAGCGACGGCAAGGGAAGGATCTGGAGAAATCAGGGTCCTTTTTTTTTCTTTGTGTGGCGGTTCGCTATTGGCTTGGCCCAAGTCACATCGCTCCCCGCCACAGTCGTCCACACGTGCCGTTTCCCTCCTCTCGGCCGGGATGAAACCGTATCCACAGGCGAATACTGCTGACTCACTTGCTGTTTATTTCCTATTTACCTCCCAGTCACCACCACAAGAGTCTGTTGGCATGATGCGATCAGGCCAAAATGGCTTCCGCTGGAGTCCCAGCTTCCAGCTGTCATTGTCCCACCTGACAGCTTCCTTTAGGTTCAGTCGGCATTGTCACAAAGTCACCCCTGCCCTCAGTGTCATTTCAGGTTGTTAAATAAAAACAGAATCCAAAGTGACTGTTGGTCCCACGTGGTATGTGATAAAAATGACTTCTGCCATGTCAGCTGTCAAACGTTGATCTGTCGATGGAGCGGCACACTCAACAGGTCCACGTTGGCAACTCCTTTGTATTCTGTGTGTAATTATATGTTTGTATTTATATATGTGTGCATGCGTTTGAGTGTGTTGCAGACGGAGGGGCAGCTGCACTGAGATGAGAGGTGAGGTAGAATCTGTCGGTTTCAGGCGGGATTTGAGACAGGTAGAGGCGGGGCGTGACAGGAAGGAGGAGGAGAAGGAGGAGGGGGGCCTGCAGAGGTAAGTGACAACATCCCCTCCAACACCACCACCACCACTACCAGTGCTCAACCTATCACAAGACAAGTGGAGACGCGAGGAGGCGAAGCTACGGTACATTTGACAGGGCGGGGCACACATACACGCATGCGGCCACAGGAAGTGTGGTGGTGCAGCCCAGTGGTTATGAGGGAGAAGGAACAAAACAACTGAGGTAACACATTAAAAAAACTATTGAGTGGGTGTGTGTAATATGCATGTGTGTGTGAGGTAATGACAACAGGAGGTATGTCGGAGAGGTATTCTAGCAATATATAGTATATATAATATATTCAGATACTGTATGTGAGTACTCTAAAGTACCCTATATTACTTGCCAGTGTTCACCAGTTACATGATGCATCAGTTTTCCATTCATATTGAGTCTGCATGTATGTCATAATTAGTTTATTTTAACTAGGTTTTCATTCAAGAGTGTGACCTAAAACTACTTTTTTAACTACACTAAGTGACACTGTTCAATAATTAATCTTTTAAAAGTAGTGGAACCACTTCCGATGCAGCCTATAGCTACAATACACTTTATAAACCCCATAATTCTTCCGCATCATAACAATATGGTTAGTATGAAAAGTTATAAGGTGCTATGAATAAAACAGTGCTTTCTGTAAACTTAATGAAAGAAGGGTTGTACAGCAAAGCCACAGAAGTAAATGTAAAAATGGCAGTAGTTGTCATGCTAACATGCTAGCAATGACAATGTTAAACTTATAACTGTTTTTTTGGCCATTTAGGGGCAGTGAAAACTAACTGTGGACGCTAACATTATTGTCAACACTGATGTGGCAGTGGTGAACTTGTTAGCAAACATTTGCTCATTTTACGGAGCAACATTAGCCTTTGTGGCTAATTTTAGCCCAGTACTGAGATAAATAACTGTCTCTTTAGCTGCTAAACGCTCCACTAAGTTCACCAGCTAGTCACTAACTGTGACTTTGGTTTTTGTACAGATTAAACAAACAAAATCTATTAATTAGTTAGCTTAAAGGTGTTTCCTCCTATTTCCAGTCTTCGTGCTCGTCATATCAACCGCACAGACATAAATGTGGTATGGCTCTTCTTATTTCACTGTTGGAATGAGAGCAAAAGATCCAAACTATTCCAACTTAGCATTTACTGTATAATATAACGTAACATAGTGTCTAACACAAGCCTCATCATCAAAGTTATCAATGCTATCTTACTGCGGCCACAACCACAGAAAGCACCTTGATTTTCATAGCATCTTATAACCCATTATAATTATACATATTATGTCTTTTAACTTAAGTTAGAAGACATTGTGATGCAGACAAAATGTGCAGCAACTGTTTTTTTTGTATAGCCCAATATTACAAATCACACATTTGCCTGAGGGGGCTTTACAGTCTGTACAGCAATAGAACACCCTCTGTCCCTAGACCCTCAATTTAAATAAGAAAAAACTCCTTAAAAAAACCCTTTAACGGAGAAAATAATGGAAGAAACCTCTGAAAGAGCAACAGAGGAGGGTTTCCTCTCCCGGGATGGGCAGTCATGTAATAGATGCTGTCTGTACAGAATAGAACACAATTGATGAAGAGGTGCCACCAGAACACAACAGGAGCTCAGCAACCTCCATCATCTTGTCTTAAACAACACATTATAGTTACAGGCTTCAAACAAAGTGTTCGCACTGTAAATTCTCCCAACACTAGCAGAGAAGTATGTGGGTAGCTGAAGACTTATTGGTTCTATGTTTTCTGATTAGACTAAGAAACACCGACACAATAAATGAGGAAATACATTGTCCAAGCTATGAGGTAAAAAGTGTAGGGGTGTTTTTTTGTGCAGGTGTGTGTGTGTGTATGTGTGTGTGTGTCTCTGTGTGTACGTGAGACAGAGAGAGATAAGAGAGGTCAGTACGTGAGGGAGGTAGGTTGACGAAACATTCTTCACAGGGCCTCGGCAGACTGAGGGTTGGGCTGCACGCGCACATAGAGGACGTAGTTCGCATTTAAGGAGATGCAAGGGAGGTGTGTCTATGTGTGTATGGTTTCTGAGGAGCTAATTGTTAGGTCCCAGAAAAAAACAACAACCAAAAACTACACATTTGTCAAGTTAGAGGTGGATGTAGGGGAGTGGGGTATAGACATGACCAAGCCCCTCAGTGTGCATTAATGTAGGAACAGAGTACAGCTGTTTGTCCACACCTGTGTCAGGGGAATCAGAAGGCCCGTACAGGTGTCAAGAGACTTGTGTTTGCATATAGATACACTGTAGGTGGACTCTTTGAATACCTATACATGTAGTGTGTGTGTGTGTACCATCAAAATGTCAGTGTGTTTCTCTCAGGTGATGATGTGTGCGTGCTGGTGGCAGGTGGTGGGTTTTGTAGGTGACTGATTTAAAAAAGGGGGACAAAAATAAAATGTTCACAGGGCGCGTTCCCACTGAAAAGACAAACTTTTCCAAACTCCCCGCACATGTCCTCGTCTGTCAAAGCCACCCCTTTTTTTTCTCCTTCTGTGTCCAAGGTTCTTTTAAGAAGGGGTTGCCTTGGTTGGTTTCGAAGTCGCTACAAAGTCACACTTCCTGGTCCTCGAAGACCTCTAGGAAGAGAGGGGGAAAGAGTTCGTTGGGACACTCCACCTTCATGTGGAGGAAGCGGCTGGCGTGGCAAGCTCCGATCATACGCAGGTCTGTCACCTTCATCAGCAGCTTGGGCCAGAAGTGGGGAATGTTGTGCTTGCGGTAGTTGATGTAGTGCTCGAACGCCAGCAGGTAGGCCTCTTGACACTGCTCGATCTTCTTCACGCTGGTCAACCCTGAGCGGTCTTGGGTGATAAATGAAAGAAAAAGACATGTGGTCTCCACTGAAGAACAGAATAGACATTTAAATCAATACATCAACATTTTGGGAAATTACTTTTCTTGATAAGAGGATCGATACCACCGTTTACTTGTATATATATATATATGTATATTTTTTCCTCTATCTCTTATCTTAAGTTTAATTTCATAAAGTAACATACAGACTTGGGAGAGGTATCTAGGCCTGTCACAATAACTACTTTGGTCTTAGAAATAATCGCAATAAACGATATTATTGTTATTTGAAGATCATTTTATACCACTGATAGAATGACAATATAGACACAATGCTTGCTTAGCCAATGTAACATGAACAGCCTCTTAGCTGCTAATGTGAAGTGTGGCAATATTGAGGTAAAAAAAAAAAAAAAGATCAAGGTCATGTCCATGTATAGACATAATGTTGATAATTACGTTATTGTACTATAAGTCGATAATGTTATTATTGTGACCTAGTGGTATCAATCTTCTCTAACTCTGCAAGAAAGTAAAGAATTTCCCAAAATGTTAAACTATTCCTTTAAGGGTTGGCATCTATGGAGTGTATTAGCCTCAAACAGTTAAGGAATGCTAATAGATCTGGCTTTACTTACTGAAAGCTGATCCGTTATTTAGCTGGACTGACCCCAATCCTGCAGCAAAATTATTTTTTTCCTGATTTTGTCTCCATATTTTGTATTTAGTGGTCACCACTACAACTTGCATATCGAGGTTGACATGTATTATTTTTCACTGTGTGCTCGGCCATGTTGTCTATCACTGTCACTACTTGCCTTAAGTACACAGTTCTTGTCCTTTCCTTGTCCTCCCACTGTTCAGTCCAAAACCAAACTGTTTGCACGACAGGATTAGACAAGATTATTCTCATTCAGATAATTAAAGTCCCAGTGAAATGGAAGTTAGAGAGTCTTTGGCTTCTGTACTATGATGTATTTCCCAGTGAGCAGTGTACAGAGGGGATATAAATGAAATACTTCGCATTTGATTGGACTGCTAAAAAACTGGGTAGGGCTTTCAGAGTTTAGCGTGATACAGAGGATTGTTGGTTCCATACATGGCGATGTGCGGTTTTATATGACCGGTGTCGCTCAAAGTCATATTTGATTGGATGAACTTTTGTAAACGCCCCTGAGCGCAGGATGAATCATCGAACATTTGAAACTGACTTACAAAACGCCATCCTTAACTTTCCATAACACAACCTTTCATAAGGTCTTCCATAAGACCCTTCCCACCTGTTAAATACCCACATCTGTCAAACTAACCCACAGTTTCTGCAGGTTTTTTCTTAAACATCTGTAACCTCCGAGCCCAACATGAAACGTCACCAGTTATTTTCTAACTTGTTAAAACTCTTCCAGACAGTTAAGAAAATTATACAGCAGTTATCGTAGTCTGAGTGGTTCTCCTTGTGACTAGTATAAAATGATTTGGACGTGTTAAATTGTTCCTCTTTGATGTAGCGAGACACACAGCTCCTTGCTCTGACAGAGAATATAACACTGCTGTAAAGAGCAGACAAACTACTTGGCATGTTTATATGAAAAGGTAAGAAGTGAATTCTGCGCTGAACTCAGAGGCAGGAAAACCTTCTTTCGTTATATTATTTGTCAGTTATTTAAATGTTACTAGTTTTTGCAAGGATCCATTACTCCAAGCTGGAGGAAAACTCTACTGTAAAGACGTTGGGTGAGAATAGAGATCATTCTTTTATTCACCTGAACTCATGAGCAGAACGGCCTGCATCAGCGCCACCTCCGAGTCGTCCAGGTTAAACTGGGAGAGGCTCTTGCCCAAATCGAATATGGCGTCCGACACCACGCCCAGCCCTCCGTTTTTCAGCTGCTCGCGCTTCACCGCCATCTCGCCGTTTAGCGTGAGCGTCTCGCTCTCCGGGTCGTAGCGTACGGCGGCGCGCAGCGACATGATCTCCATGCAGCAGCCCTTCAGCAAGATGATCTGGTCTTCACATGGCAGCTGAGCAAACACCATAAAATTAAGTGTTAAAATTATTGAATCAACTTATTTAATTAAGATTATTTTTTTTAATTGACAGCCATGCTAATTGATTGAACATTAAGCCCTCAGCACATGGCAAAACTAAAGAAACATCTACCTTTAAAACATACAGTATGGGATATGGGATCATAGCTTTGATTCAACCCCTAACATAATTATCTTAGAGTGCTTCCCTGCAAAGAAAGGGTTATCATTTGCTATTCACAACAAATCCCCAACCACACTTTATATAACCGGGAAGCCCCTACAATATACATGACTGCACTCAGTTTGAACACAGACGAGGGCACACACACGCGCATACAGATCATATCCCTTGAGAGCAAAGCAATATCCGTGAGTGATGAGTCATCACTTATCCAGACAGAGCGATGGGGAAAGTGGTTGATTATTATTGGGTGTCCTCATAGTTTGACTAGCAGTAGGACAAATGCTGTGGACAGAGGAAGTAACCAATCAAGCGACCTCGTTCAGGTAAACAAGCGCATTAGTCGACTAACAGAGTTCATGAGACGAGTCTGGGATTAACGAGAACATGCTGTCAGGCGCTGCCTACCATGTGCACTATATTTACTTTCTGCCTTTTATTTTTACAATAGAGTGCCTTATAATTTTAACACAGTAGAATGAATGTGTGTATAATTTCAGGGATATGCAAATTATAGATATGAGACACTATACTAGGTAATTGTCTCAGTCTTATTGCTCCCTATAAAATAAACTATAAGGACCGAAAGGGTTTTAATATAAAAAATAGAGGTTGCTTTATATGATAGAGCACAACATTAACTTTACCAGGGATGAAGTAATAATCTGAAATAAAACAGCCTGTTAACTATGCACTATTCCAAAGTGAATGCAATTACTCAACCTGAACCAGATTAAATATTGAGATTAAATGAAACATGACTTTTTAACCCTTTTAGATCACATCCCTGCTCATATTGTGCACCTGTGTAATACAGAGAAATCAATTTCTGTGTATTTGTATATTATATCAAAATCCAATCAGGTTTTCTTCCTGCAATACAAAATATGATGCGCTTACGTAAACTTAAACCAACCAATTTTAACCAATGATATCATGACCTCAGCAGCACAGGGGGTAATATTCATGATGACACGTCCACTTTTCAACACTCAAATTAAATTCCAAATATTTACTGCCTGTCTATCCTTCTTCACATGGAAATATGTCACGATGCGGAAGTTAGATGCTCTCGAAATGCTTCTTAATTTGGACTTTAATATAAAATTTACAATTGACTGTTTCCCAAGCCTTGCCACCCTTAGTTACTGTTGCTACAGTCAAGCTTTGCCTTCTTGCACAGCACATATGCACTTTACAATGATAATGTCATTTCTTAGTCATATTGCTGGCAGAAATGGTTACTGTTGTTAGTAGATTTGATTAGCTAGCTCCTGCCAGGTAGCTAATTAAAGTAATGTTAGCATCAACGTTAGCATGGTCACAAACATTATCTCCAGTTGTTTAAAAAAGAAAACTTGTAAAAGGGGTCTGAAATATGCACTTGATAACTTCATACATGATAGTAGTTAGCAAGTTAGTTCTAGTTGTATGACGTAACGTTAGCATGTAGTATGAAGTATAAGGAAAACTAAGATATTTCACATAAAACTGTTTATCTGCTTAGCTTACATACTTGGTTAAGGCAGACAGTGGTTAGATTTATGTTTAACTGCTTGTATTTTCAAACTATGTTTCACTTTTGAAGTTTAAAATGAATCCAGTTAGCAAAGAGCAGTACAAACGTTATCCAAGATGAAGTAATGCTGGGTAAGCTAGTTAGCTGGACATGCAACATTTGCAGCTAATGTTAGAGCATATAACAACACTCTTTAATTCATTCCTTACACTTTCAATCTTGTGTTTTTGGTTTTGGAAGGGCTAAAAATAATAAAAGACACCACCCTCCAAAACTCTTCAGATACTACAGCCCAAGGCACACTGCTTGGGCCTGTGGAGAAATACAAAACTCAGCTATTTTTGAATGCCAAGCTTTGATTGGAGGGGTTAAACTTCAACTTTTTTTATTCAGAGTGTCTCTTCTGAATAACATGCTTTAGTTCAGGGGAAGTTATGTGCTTTACATGCCGGACACAGTAGTGCCAACTTTAGGATTCAGTGCCCACAGACGCCACCCATGCCAAAAAAGTATGCACTAATGATACTGTGAGGCACTGTGTGTAAAAAGGTCCATATGTTTCTTCAAACTACCATGTACTGAGGCTGATGTTAGACTGCATGGAACACACAAAAAAGTCTGAGATTACATGCAATATGGAATACACATGCTCCCTCACTCATTATCCAGACTAAACATACTGCAAACACATAAGCAAGAGACCTTACTAAATAAGCATATACACACACACGACTGAACCTACCTCAGAGAACATGGGTAATTTCTTGGCAAAGTCGACAACACGTGTGATGGCGGGTGTCATGATCTTGGTGAATTCGCTGAAGGCTTCCAGGTCCACCTTGTCTCTGTCAGAAGTGGGCATCATTGGACCCTGCCCAATATCATCTGACTAGAAAGACAGGACACCACATGAGTAACATTATCTTTCATTGGTTAAAGGTTACAAGGAAACACTGAAATTTGTGGAATAAAGTAGAGTTGTTCCGATTCCGATACCAGTATCGGAAATGCCTCCGATACTGCCGAAAATGCTGGCATCGGTATCGGCGAGTACTGGAGTCCAGGCACCGATCCGATACCACGTAATTGATTAGAAATAGGAATCTATTTACTGCTTAGCTCCGTTAACTCTGACACAGTCGATGGCTGTGACAGCTGCTGTTTTAGAGGGGCGAAGAAGAATTGATCACCTGACGCCTGACACCTGTTACAAGGAGCTAACGTTAGCGTATCATGTCGCAGTGGATGTTCTATGGAGTTAGATTTGTTTCATAATGATGTGTGCTGTAAATATAAACACCTTCCACAAATACAAAAAAAAGATTTGTATACTCACAAAAATATTTTTGCAAATATAAAACGGATCTGCAAATACACAAAACAATTCCACAAATAAAAAAGATATCTGTGAATACATTAAATTAATTTAGAAATAAATGAAAAGCATTTGTGAATATCTTCCTAACATTTACAACTTTCAAAAAGGCATTTGTGAACTCAGTTTTTATTTGTGAATCGAAAAAACATTTGTGAATCTCAGTTCTACGCTTGTGGATTTGCTTTTTACACACACAGAGTTTTGAAACAAACTTTCCGCCGGTCCGATCGAAAATCCACTCGTATCACTCGGCCATTTTCGGATAGCAAGTGATCGTCTACTGATGACGTCATTTCTGCATTTCAAAGTAAGAGCATGCAGTCTTTCTATGAGCTTTTTTTTTTTTTTTTTTTAAATAATCAGTGATAAGTGACGTGCATCCATGGTTCCATGTTAATGTCATACAGTGATTATTAGTGTGTATTTATTTGTTTTATGTATATTATCTAGCACACACTTTCGTATACATTTCTGTTTGAGTATGAAAGGCACCAGGATGCTTGTGGGCGACGTTCAGCTCTCTAAAGCGGTGGCTTGGCTGCTTCTTCAGTTAGCAGTTAGCAGCTGTTTAACCGCCTTTAAGGAAAATCATTGCAGGTTAAACGGTCTAATCTGCTCAGTCAAAAAGAACTGAATACTGGAGGTAATAAAGTCCTAGAAGGTCAGAGTACAATTGGTGCAAAACACGCAAAGCAACCTCATCCAATTAGAACAACTTCTCAGTCCTACACCTGATTTAGAACCGGGGTGAGCTGAGGTAAGAGGTTATCTAATTAACTGGGATAATGTAGCCAACAGTGCACGTTTCCATTCATAGCTACACAGCTGATATCTATCCTGAAACTTGAATGAGATCTCAACTTTAAAGAGACTTTCTTAATCACTTCAGGAACATTTTTGAAGTTCTTAAGAGGAAACAACTCTAAAATCTACTTAATAGTGATATTAATATATAGAAGGTTACGGATTATGTACCCCCTCAAAAATGTTGGTTTCAATACACAATAGCCAAACCAAGTATAATATAGTTAAGTTGCTGTACAACAGAATGTACTACTTTTCTCTTGGGCATCATTGTCTCTTTTGTTTATCTTGTCCTGGTTGTACAACCCAAGTGGTTTTTCAGCAGACCTTCAAAAACTGAATTCAACTGTAAACCCCGTCTTTGCCTTCAGTGAATGGTTGCCTGGTAACTGATTGTCATCTGACCTTTGTTTTAAGGTAACCATCGGCAGTGTCGACACGTGCATCACAGATCGCTGGGGACGGAACACAGAGAAAGTTGCTGATTAAAAAAAAGAGTGCTGTCGAACCGAGTTCTTTTAGAAATGAAAAGAAATCCTTTTCTTTTATGTTTCAGTTGGATTTTTTTTGAAGTGGAAACAACTTTCAACATACCCTGGGCGGAACATTTTGGAATAATGAGCTACATGAAAGATGGAATGAGTGTGCTGTGTGAGCACTACAAGTAATTAATGAAAATCAAAATGATGAGTGAATGATGAAGGCTTACATGTTGAAATCTCAGAGAGCAGCCTGATTCTGAATCCCTTTATAGTTTTCATTACACTTTCATGAATTAGATGCCATACTTTCTCCTAGTGAAGATGTCAACATGCAGTGACTTAAAGTGCAGTCCTTTCATCAAACTTTAAAAAAACTACTATAAATTGTTTCAATGAGTATTTCATAATGGAAAGTGATAAGAGTTTTTGGTTTAAAAACAAAGGGGTAACAGACCAGCATGATTTAAATATATCATAGAAATGATACAAAGTAGGCACTGCACTGAGTTTTAAGTGGGGGGACATCCATCTTTGGATGACGTGTTAGGCTATTTTCATGCCAACTTCCTTTCAATCTCAGCCTAGCTTACCATTGTTGTACAACTAAAATATGGTAAGAAATGCATTCCCTCATTTCATCAGGGTACTTTAAAATCAAAATGGTAGCAGCTTTTTTTTTTGTCTTTAGCACAGTGGTCTAAAGAAGTAGGGTTTTGGGTCTGGTTGATATTGTTGTTTCTGTGTTCCAAATTCCTTCTGTGTTCCTTGTCTCTGTATTTCAGATTCAGATTCAGCTTTATTTATCCGCGAGGGGCAATTCAGTTTCTACAGGCCCGACCTCACATAAACAAACAGCAATTCAAAAACATTCGTTCCTACACAACAATATCAGAGGAGGCGATAAATGACCAGCCGCAAAATAAAATACAATACTACACAATACTATACTAATACTATAGTTACATCCTAAAATAAGAATAGTAAAAGACCGACTAAAAGAAATAAACAGCTGAATAAAGTGCTTGAGAATACTGCACAACAGTGTTGCTCTGAATAGAGTAAAGTGAAAGTAAAGTTTTTTGCACATTAAAAAATAAAAAAAAATAAAAAAATGTATATATATATATATATATATATATATATATATATATATATATATATATATATATATATATATATATATATATATATAAAGAGCCCTAAGGGTTAGTGCAAAGGACTGTGCCAGGCACCAAGGAAACCATCTTTACTCCAATAATTTTTGAACAGACTTTGACCACAGTGCCAAGACAATTTTAGTCTTTCACAGACAAACCGCCAAACCAGCAAACAAAAGAAAAAGTTAACAGGCTCTCAATGTATGACAGGTACACAGTACACAAGATGGGTTTCGACACGTTAAAAGAGTTCAACTTCCGCAATAAGTGGGTTCTCTGCTGACCCTTTTTAACGATTGCCTTGGCGTTTATATCTAATCTGAGACGGGAGTCAAATATAGTGCCCAGATATTTGTAAGTATCCACTATATCAACATCTTCACCATGAATAAACCTAGCCATAGGATTGGTCTTGTTTTTTCTAAAGTCCACCAAGAGTTCCTTGGTTTTAGAGACATTTAGATCAAGGAAACTGTCGTCACACCACTTAACAAAATCAAGAAGAACGCAGCCATGGTCCGACTCCGCTCCCTGGAGGAGTGATAAAAGAGCAGTGTCATCTGAGAATTTTACAAGAAAGCTACTTTCTTTACAAGCCCTGCAGCTGTCAGTGTAAAGAATAAAGAGCAGTGGTGAGAGAACACAACCCTGCGGGGAACCTGTGTTTGAAAGCAGTATGTTTGACCTGTCACCATTAACTAAAACCTGTTGTGGTCTGTTTGTTAAAAAGTTTAAGATCAGAGATAGGAGCTAGTGGGGTAGGTTAAAATAAGAAGCCAGCCTCTCGATCAGTGATGTGAGGTTGCAGCTTATTAAAAGCTGAAGAGAAATCGACAAATAAAAGTCTGACATGAGCTTTGGGTTTTTCCAGGTGTTTCAAAGCTTTGCCAAGAATAAAACGTTTGGCATCTTCTATTACTTTATTTGTTTGGTAGGCAAACTGAAGCGGTTCGAGTTTGCCCTACACAAGGGAGAGCACCTCTAAAATTTTATCAAAATTTTTCATTACGAGGGAAGTGAGTGCTACTGGTCTAAATTCATTCAAATCACTAGGATTTTTAGTCTTGGGAATAGGAATTAAAATAGAAGATTTCCACACAGTGGGCAGCTGACAGCTGTCAACACACATTTGAAAAAGTTTGGTGAAAATCACACTAAGTTGGTCAGCACAGTGGTGCAGAGTACGACCACACATTTCCTTTTCTTAGTTTTCTTAAATAAAATATTGACCTGGTCCTGAGATATTGATATTTCTTTGTGGGGTACCAAGGAGTCCCTGAGCTTGGAGACCTCTGAACTGAAGTCATATTTTTCAAACCTTGAAAATAATAGGTTAAAAGTATTTAGCAGATCCCCCACTTCAAACATATTGATGCTGATAAGCTGCTTCAGCTGTATGTGTGTTTATGTCCCTCTACACCTGTCCTGCATCAGCCTCGTTAGCCCTGCCCTGCTCCCAGTGTTTCCCTCAGTCATTCGACTCCTTTCCTGTTCTCCTGTTTTGTCACCTGTTCCCCCCATTGCTTACTTAGTTTAGATGAGTGGTCACCGACCCTGCTCCCGGAAAGCTCTTGCTCTACATGTTTTAGGTATCTTCCCCACTCTAACACACCTGATTCTAATTATTAGCTCGTTATCAAGCAGCTGAAGTTTGTCAAGGGCTTGATAACGAGTGGGGAGATACCCAACACATGCAGGGCAATAGCTCTCCAGGAGCAGGGTTGGTGATAACTGGTTTTCAGTTCAGTCTTGCTGGATCATTTGTTCTGCACTTCTGTATCCTGTACCTGAGTCTCAAATAAAGATTTATTCAGTTCCTGCCACCTCCAAAATGCAAATCAACAAACCAACCAGTCAGTATATTTTTTTAATGAGGTTTGAAAGAGAATCTAAATTCATGCCCTATTAAAACAAAGTCTTTACATCCTTACATGCCTACAAGCAAACAATAGACTGCACCCCTAGTCCACTAGGCTTATTTTTGAAAGTACATAATGTAAAACTGTTCATGTCCAAGTCATCAGTCAGGTCTTTGTATATGTCAGATCACTTTGATTTCATTTTAACTGAACAGTGGTTGATTTATTATAATTGGATTTAAAGATTCTACATGTTGCTGTGCTTAGACATTATCGCTACTATCTCCTATTCCGGTGCCAGTGCAGTTCTACCAACTTGTTTGTGAAAGGAATGAAAATGAATCGAGGTCACTATGAAGCTACAACACTCTGCCTGTTCAAAATGTACTTCAAACTTTTAAAAAAAGCTTACCAAAAACTTTCGCTTCTGTTTCCAGCTGGAGCCCTGGGCGTTGGTGTTTCGGTGGGCGTCGGTTACCATCCTGATCAGCTCCCACTCCGCACTGTCCGGCTCCGGCCTCACCTGCAGCGTCCGCACCATCTCTTCCCTCTTCCTTTTTTCTCGATTCTCCTCGATGAGACGGCGCTTGGCCACGCGTTTCGAATCGTCCAGCACCACTGATGGGTGAGGGGGTCAGGGTGGGGATTACATATATGAAAGCATTCAGGTGAGTTCATACAGAAGGGGGGGGATGGATACAGCAGAGGTTGTCAGTTCTTCAATAACAAGCATCATATATTTTCTATTTGTTCTTTATCTATTAACTTTTAAAATGGTGTATCTGTTTATCTCTCTGTATTTGTGCTGATCATAATGGTACATTTTGTGTGTTTTGTTGCATGGTTGTCTGTTCTTGTTCTGGAGGGGGATTAAATGCCTGAGTTCATGTAGTTCTCATAATTGAATTGTTGCCTGTTCTGTTGCTTAATATGTGCTTAATACTATTATGTTATGGCCATCTGGAACAATATAAACACTTTTGCCTTTGGATGTGTTTTCGTTTTGTTCTAGCATGACCATGATCTAAGAGTCTTCAGCCATGCTAGCCCTGCTCTGTGAGATACAGATGTGCTTTGAGCTAAATGCTCATACTTAGAAGGCTAATATAGTGTATTGGACAACCTAAAAATGTTGCTGGAATTAGTTAAAAACTCAAGAGAACCAAGGTTAATACAATTCATTCTGAGGGGGAACATGACGGTCAGCACCAATATTCATGGTAATGCATTCCTTAGTTGATGGATATCTAACTAAAAACCCAGAAAACTAACCTCATGATCTAAAGAGGAAGTCAGTGGATAACCAAGGTAATTAAGGTTTATAATCTGGGGATAATGAATGACTGTATCAAATTTTATGTCAATCCATCCAATATCTGCTGAGATGTTTCAGTGTGGACCAAAGTGGTGGACCAGATAAAGTTGAAGTGAAATAGCTGTAAAATTTGGGAAAACCAGTTTAGATGGTGGAGTGTGAGTGGACGTTATATGTCGGGGAACCTTTGACATAAAGGACCTTGCTGGCCACAATGGAGGTTGTCAGTTTTTGAACTGTGAACAGCAGGGTTTTTTTTTTCTAAATCTAAATCTATAAATGGCACAGCTAATAGTCATGTATGCACTGTGACTGGATGATTAATTCAGTGAGTGCTAAAGCTTTGTTTATACTCGCATGAGACACAGTGGCATGGGCGTCCACAGATGCCGCGCAAACTATGAGCATGCACCGAGGCATTATGCTCAATGCATTGTTTGTCGTGAAATACACAATGTCATTTTTGGCATGCACACTGTGTTGGGCATAAACCTAGCTTAATATATCACAGAAATCTGCTGTTTCAGTACCTGATTGCTACTTCCTATGTACACATTTAACATCAAGAAAAATGAATCACCTGAATTTGCGTCACATTTTTTAGCAGGAACACAGACTACATGTGAATTTCAGTGTATTTGGTCATGATGTGACAATAAAAGAAGAGCTTCATCTAAAAGAAAATTTACTGGATATTCAACATCCACAGATTTGAAGCTGAAGGACTTTCAAAACATTATTAGAATTATTAACATGAAGTCCAAACATACTGTCAAATGTACTGATGGAATACATTTTTTTGTTGTCAAATATATTTTGTTATTAGTTGTGTACAGTGTATTCTTCATTATCTTTCCATGATGGCTACAGATGTGGTTTCAGGGAAATCTGTCATGTTGCTAAAAAGCCTTTTTTTCAGGGTGGCTAGGATGCAAAAGTGTGTATGTGTGTGTGTGTGTACATGTCATGTTCTTTATCTACATCTTAAGTTATTTTTATTCATTAGCCAGCCTTCCACTGTAATAAATCACAGCACATAGATATAAAGAAACAGCTGCTGCTACAGTAAATAACACTCGTGTAATTTAATTGAAGTGCAGCGTGGTGGAAGTAAATGTTGTGAATGTGTGTTTTCATCAAATATCCAGAGGAAAGGAAACCATTTCCTTTATCCACAGGGTACTAAATTAATATCAACCCGATATGTAATGAGATTATGTTGTTATTTTTCCCTCTAAATTAGTTAAAGTGTTTGAAGAGCACTAGAAGTTAAATATATTTCTGTTCTGTGCTTGACATGTGTTTTCAGTAGTTGCATAGTGACAGCAGCAGCCATAACTGTGTGGCTCACTTTGTAAATACCAGTAGTGAATGATAAGAATACATGAGCTTATAATAACTCACAGTCCATGGCCATGCCCACAGCGATGCACTTTTTAAAGCGGCACAGCTGGCACTGGTTGCGGGTGATTTTGTCAATGATGCAGCAGCCCTCATATTTACAAGAGTAAGCTGGATGGAGGTTCTTTTGGATGGTCCTGCGGAAGAAACCCTGGTGGAGAGGAAAGGGAAATGGAGGAAAGAGAAGAGGGAGAAGGAAAAAGAAAGGAAATGGAGCAAAAGTGCACAGAGACAGAAAGGACATTCAGCGACAGAGGGAAATGTGCAACTCCATAACCTCAAAATTAAATCCACCAATTAAATGTCCTTGTGTTTTGACTGGCATCAAACAAGTGTATTAAATGGGTCACATCACATGGCAGGCTGGTGATTGCATAGCAGGATCCTGCCAAGAATGGTCCAGTAATGAAAAAATGGCATGACTGAACGTCTCTCTGTAAACACTTTTGTACAAGACCGCAGGGGAGCCGTTCGATTAGAAACACACTGCAGAGGTGCTTCATATAAAGATGATTCTTAAGTAGACGAGAATCAAAGAAGAAGGTAAGACTCTGTGTTATGAAATTAAATACTGGGCTATTTTAAAAAATCTTTCTGAATACATATTAAAATAAAGTTCATACCAGGCAAAAAAAAACCAAACAAACATGGTCACCTCCCATGACATCAATAATACTATCAATACAAAATACACCTTTTGTAGATATAGTCTGTATCCCTGATACATCTCTCATATTCCTATATCATCTTTTCCATTGATGATATAGGAATAGCTAAATTCATTTCAAGATACTCTGGATAGGCTGTTCAACAGTATCTTTATTATGTATTCTAGCTTTTAAGAATGTACTAATATTTTTGTCAGCCTATTTATATAACCATATAGCCAAAGGTGTATTTTCAAATTTCTAGGCAGCTGTTGGCTTCGGTTCAAGAAAGCATGTCAGTAAAATACATTTTCAGAGACTTGAAGCCTGTTGAGACAGATAATCCGGAACACAACTTTCCGACACTCATCTGACATCTGAATGGCTACTGAACAGCGTGAAAAATAGCCATCGGGAAATCCATCCCAGACAGGGAGAAATAAGCGTATACGGGCAGCTTAACAGCAGTATCGGTGTGAATTTAATAGCTCTTCTACTAAAGCGCTTGCTGTCTGGCGGCCGGCTTTCAAGTCTCAGATGTCAGAATGTCCATCAAACACATGGTTGGTCCTCTATAAACAAGTTCCAGTCGACCAGAAGCCGCAAAACATTCAGTTCGTCTCATTTAAAGGCCACTGTATGCCTTAAAACAGACTCAGGGATGAAGCAGCAAGTGGAAGTGGAAACTGGATCTGTTCCATTCTATACACCATATTAACAGGGGCACATGCCAAAGTCTTTTCTTCAAAGGACACTCCTCTGTCCTGACCTCTGTCTCAGTCCGTATCTCTGTCGTATTGACTCGTTTTGCAGTAGTTCTGCTTGGCTGAGTTGGTGTACAAGAGTTCTGCACAACTTCCTTTCTCTTGCCAAGTGATTAAACAAAAATTTGAACTTGGCAGCACCTTGTTTAGCTGTCTGGCCCTGCAGAGCTGGGCACACTGTTTGACAAGTGACGCCAGAAGCTCCAACAGAAATTGACCATTTTATTCCAGTTTTTTAACTGTATTTTATAACACACCCCTTGTTGTTGTTGTTTTTTTAATTGTATCTTTTGGGAGATAAAGATATCTAGTATCAGAAGTTGTTTTACTGTTTTGTCTCCTTTCCCTACTTGCTGGACTGGTAGCTGGCTTCCTGGCTCAGCATGCTGCCTTCCTTGCCACCTTCATCAGGTTGCAAAAAATGTTGATCTATCACGAAAACGCACTTCCCGATTGTGAAAACCCCTCTACTGTGATCCTGTGATGGACATGCATGATTGGGAAAGGCCAAAACCTCCTCCACAACATATTGTTCTTAGCCATAGCAGAAAATCAGCAGAGGTAAGCGTCACAGGGGTAGCCCCCTCGTCCCAATAAACCCCAGCCCATGCGACTGTGTAATAAGTATAATATCTTGAGTGAGCAGGACTTTACGCTACTGGATGATCATTGAGACTCCCCATCCCTCTCCATGGAGACACCTGAGCTCTTAGAGATGGCACATGGCCGACGTGGGGAGTCAGGTCAGACTGCTGCTGCCCCCAGTGTTGCTGTTTGAGCTGGCATTGCTGCCAGGCTCCTGCTGTGATTGGTTCTGGTCTGACGGCTGTCAATGTTTCTGTTGCCACTGGTGCAGCTGGTGCCACTGTGGCTGGTCCTGACCCGCAGACTACTGTTGTTTCTGCTGCAGATGCTGTTACCACTAGTTCTGCTGCTGATTCAATTTCTGTCACGGGTGATGCTGATGGCGCTGCTACAGTATCTGACAGAACTGAACCTAATAACATCAAAACAGAGCTGAGGTTTGTGGAGAAAGAGATCCTCAAGTTACTGGAGTGACAGACATGGCCAAGATTGACCATCTGGAGAGCAGCAGGGGCTTGTGATCCTGCCATTATGTTTTGGGCAAGGGCTGATGAGTACGATACTCAAGGTTGTAGCAGTCGGTGTGCCCTGACTACATCTACACTCCAATAACCTCACTAATGTTCACAAGAACCTCTGTACCCACAGACTGCTGCAGAGGTGTAAAAGGCTGTCTCAGAACCCCTCGACCACCAGCCATAGTTTGTTCATTTTTAGCAAACTGGTCTTAAATTCTCAGACCCCTGCATCTTTGTCACCTCCACCCTACCACCATCAATGTTGGACAAGATTGTTGTCATCGGTGACTAAATTGTGTGAAATCTGGACACAGCTATTGACTGCAGACTTTTTTAGATATTTTAAAGTACACTGTTTCGCGGGAGCAACAGTTTCTGATATTGCACGTTTCCCATCTGTAAACACAGACCATTCTGCTACAGTATATACTGCAAATACAGAGATGCCTGAAGTTCTGAGGAATGTCTCTGTACCTCAACGTGGACTTGTAGCTCGCTGTCTGAAAATGTAATGTTTCTCTTTCTCTTTGCCAACTGTGTTCTCAGTATCAGATGCAAAACAAGAGCAAATTGCAATTACCTGCAAAACTTTATGGGCATGTTTGCGCTGTAATATCATTAGCGCAATATCTTGAATCGGACCTTGAGATGGGGCAGATAGCAGTTGCATGTGATGTGCAATTCATTGAGCTATCAAAGTCAATACGTTCTTTATTAATTTGCCTGTCAGTTACCTCAGAAAGAAGACAGACCTACCCACAGTTGTTTGTATCACAAAGTAAATGACAGACACCACAGTTACTGATTGAAATATAATAAATCACAATATGGCCTGATCATGGATCATACATCTATTTGGTGTTACTGTGCGCCATCAATATGTAAATAGAAATCAACACCTACAGCAGGAGGTCCCATTAACCTCACATGTCAAATGCAAATAATTACAAGGACGAGAAAAGGTGAAAAGCTTATTTTGGAACATGGTGAACACTGAATCAACACGGAAAGCAGCAAAACATTGTCTTTTTGCAAATAAAAGGCAACTGAAACGAAAGCTATTTGAGAAGGTTCAAGTATCACAGGCCAAAATTTGATTTGTGTGTTGAACCCAAAATCTCAGATCAAGTCAATTTCTGACCAATATATTTTGTTGTTGTAGCCCACAAAAACAGACCAACACACCTTTAATATTTGTTCCCATAACAAACTGGACTGTGGCATTTAGTGCAAATTCCTGATTAAGTAAAGGTTGATCATTGCAAATCAACAAATTCCATTTGAGTGAATACAAACCACTGTTGTAGAACCATTTAATTGGTTAATTCGATGAGGAAAATTAAGTTAGCTACAACAATGCATGAAGCCAAAGTTCAGTCAGGATGACTACCTTTTTATATCCTTTCCCTCTGTGATTTATTCTTTTGTACCCCGCAACTCAGTCAGATGACTGTGAACTTTCCAGTCTGATTCAGCCACTGACTCTTCAATCTTCATGCTGCTGTCAAGCTTGACATAATTCCCTTTTGGGCTGCTGTCTGCTGTCATTTCAGTGCTGTAACTTACTGACTACCTCCAACTAAAGTCAGGGACCACACAGATTGTGATCCAGCTTCAGCTCACATCCATCCATCCATCCGTCAGAAGCTCAGTCTTTTGTAATCTGAATCACTGTTCAAAATTCACAGTAATTTGTGGTTCCATGATTTCAGACAGAGATAATAGATTCAACTGATTTCTCCTACCTGTTGTCTGGCAGATTGTGTTATAGCTAGCAAGCTAATTAAGCTAACATTAGCTTCATGAGTTGTTTGAAAGGCTAAATTTCTTGTTTCAAGCCTTATGTTTTAAAACAAGAACCCCGTAGAAAGAGTCTTAATTATGCACTTATTAGCTACATACAATTTCTATACAATAATGTGCTGAAAGCTAAAGCTAAATGTGTTCTAGCCAAAAAATCAGCATCCTCATTGCGGTGTAGAGCTAGTTAGTCCTCAGATTAAAAATATAAGGAAAACTAACCCATACTGACCTGTTTAGCTGCAAAACTTAAATACTTGGACAAGCATTGTTTGTATTTGTAAAACAGTTTTACTTTTAACATTAAAAGAGAAAAAGCTTTTTAGGTTTTAGTACTAACCATTGTGTTTAGTGGTTAGTCGACAACGCCATCTGGACTGACAAGTTTTGCTGGGGTTGCTGGAGTGTAAACTTCCCCAAATTCAATCAACAACAGAGGCGTTAACATTAGCCTAACGTTAGCTTAAACTTTGATGTCGTAGCATCAGTGGTTTCCATACAGTGATACTACATAGTGAATGTATTAGCTGTGAGCTGTTAAAAAAAAGTAAATTATAACTTTAAAAAAATAAGGCAGTGTGAAATGTAAATAAAGCTGAACTAACATGCTAGCATTTGCTGCTATAGCAGATAAACATAATATTTAATCTATTCTTTACATGCTCTTTTGTTTTAGATTTTTGAGAGATGGAAAAAATAGACCACCATTCAAACTTTTTATATACAGTATGTAATATCTCTTCAAGATTCAGAAAATTTCAAAGAAATATACATTTTTGACAACTCCTACCTATTATTGTGTATCATTAAAAAAAAGTACCCTTAAATTGATACCGATACCAACTGAGTACTTCATTCGATAGCCATCATGGGAATAGCAAGTCCATACAAATAGTCATATTTTCTAGCTCTTGGTGCAAAAACGATCGATTGCAGGTATTGTTTGACAAGAAATGTTTCAATACTACTTGGTATGGATCTATTTTGGTCGATACCTTAAAGCAGTGGTCTCCAACCCTGCTCCTGGAGAGCTACCGCCCTGCATGTTTTAGGTATCTCCTCACTCTAACACACCTGATTCTAATAATCAACTCGTTATCAAGCCCTTTGACGAGCCTCAGCTGCTTGATAACGAGTTAGAGTGAGGCGATACCTAAAACATGCAGGGCAGTAGCTCTCCAGGAGCAGGGTTGGAGACCACTGCCTTAAAGGAATCGATTACCCAGCCCTAGCCATGATTGGACAATATTTGTTCAGGGCAGGAGTTCCCACATCACTTGTTCCCTCTCGTATGGAAGATTTTAATAAGTGGGAGATGTTCATTTTACCTTGCAACCCTCGCAGGTGATGCAGCGGTAGTGGTAGCCAGTTGCCTTGTCCCCACACACCACACATGGCTCATCCTTCTCCAGGTAGCTGGGGATGTACCCTGGAACAGAGACGCTAAGAGCTATAGGAGAGAGGGGGAGGTTGAAGAGGAAGACAAGATGGAATGAGAGAGGAGTAAACAACAAGGAGTAGAGGAAGAGAAGGAAGAGGGGGGGCTCAGTGTGATCACAGGGGGCCTTAATGAAGCTCCTGTGCATAGGTGCCCAAAGAGACTGTGAAACATATAGGACTGGCAGTCTTTTCTGCACACATGGACCTGGTATCATGCCAGCTTATGAGGTTTATTATCCCAGAATTCATGAAATATGCTTTTCATCTTGACTACTTCTTCTTTTATTTACTTTATTCCTTCCCTAATGAAATGGTACCCTTAGCCTCTTCATTATTTTATCTCACACTAAATATGAATGAGTTTTCTTTAGATCTCTAACCTCTTAGCTGTCATGTTGTTGCACAAGGACTGACAGTCATCTGACAGGGCGTCCTCCTCCACTACACTGCACACCTTAAAGTTCTTAAGGAACACAGACATGCATTTGTATACCTCTTAAACCCCCCTCCAACTATACGCACACACACACACACACACAATTTGTCGCGCACATGAGCCAACCACCCGCTCACAGTTAGTCACACACACACACACACAAAGCGAGGTTTCTGGAAAGCACTCCAGGGGACGATTTTATTGAATGGATTTGACATATTGACTTATTAT